>NW_015386278.1:692874-695600 GCF_001527695.2 Protobothrops mucrosquamatus | reverse complement strand
ATTATACATATACTGTAAAAGTAAATTAACCTCTTACTCTGTAGGTACAGCATGACATGCATTTTTATATAATTATTTTTTTAATAATCGAAACCAAATATAATTTTATTAATTTCTATTTCACACAAAAAGTCAATAAGGAGTTTCCAATCACAATTAAATTTAAACAATGTCCTTTCTGTCATCAGTTTTGCCATCTCAGCAAGTTCTGTCATCTTCACTATCCATTCTTCCACTGTGGATAATGTCAAATCTCTCAATCTTTGTGCATATGATAATGTCAATACAGTTATCATATATAAAAATAAAATTCTCATGGTACTTTTTTAGTTGTTTGTTCATCAGACACAAAAGAAAAACTTCTGGTTTCAATTGTATGTTAATCTTTCAAATCTTCTGTATTATATATATTTGAGTCCAAAATTTTCTGGCTTTTTTGCATATCCACCAATTATACTAAATATCCTCTCTTGTTTATATTTCCAGCATAAATTTGAAGTACCTTGATACATTCTAGATATTTTTTCTAGTGATTATATCAATGATACATCATTTTATAGAAATTCTCTAAGTTTATAACATAGATAAATTTCAGTCTTTTGAACCACATGTTCTCACACTGTTACATTTGTATGTTGTAACCAAATATTTTATTCCATTTTATCATGAAAAAAATCATTTTTTTTTATGGACAGGGTAAGATCAGTTACTAATAAAAGAGAATATTAAACATAATGAAGAGTCTGCAAGTAAATAACCAAACTAAGAGAAAGAAGACTCCAAAGATCAGTTAGGATTTATCAATCCCTTCCCTAAAACATTTCAATTATTTATCTTACTATTAAAACATATTGTGCATTTGTTTGGAAATCAGAGTACTAAAGTTAGGAATTTAGTCATTTGCTTGAGGAAATGATTTTCTGAACATTGCACTTACCCTTTGTGTATTATTTGTAATCAGTCCTAGCTATCAAACTGGTGCTTTAATATGTATACAGGATTGGTTCTGATTCTGCACTTTTTTCCTAAAGACAATATTTCTCTTGTAATATATCATATATTCTATTCTTATGTTAGAATTTATTTTTTTGTCTTAGTTCTGTAATTTGTGGGGGGGAAATAATTATTTCATTTTATTTTAATAGGAAGAAACAACTAGAATATTAGTACCAGGTGAAGGATATACACCCGAACCAATGGAATATCATCACCTTGCAGAAATCGATGCTAAACTCAAAATAATAATATCTGATGGAGATTTGTCTGTATTTCAGGACTCCTGTTCAAAAGCTTCCAGTAAAATTTATCAGGTACAGAATAGCTAGAGGATGCCTTGCTGTGACAATATTATACTTATTAAAAATTATTATTCTTTTGACAATATTGGCATTTAATCTCTTTTTTAATTGATATCCATTCTGTAATAGATTCAATCAGACAGAAAAGTATGTTTCTCATAAAGAGTTATATTAAGGAAATGTGATTGGGGACTGGGAAGTCTGAGATTTGTACTCTTCAACCGCTTTCATTTGGTCCTTAAAAGAAACTCCTAATATAACTTAGCAGACATCAATAATCTTTCTTAGTCCCCCACACCCACCCAAGGCACTTCATTTATAATAATTGGGGGAATTCTTCCCTGTTTTTCTTCAATTCTCCTCCTCCAGATTTATTTGTTAATTCTGAGCAAGTCCAAAATAGAGATCTTTTCCCAGCTGCTGTGAATATTTTGATTCCTTTCCTCCCATTTCCTGAATAAATTCCTCTTTCTAGTACCGATGTTTGCTGCTTTATCTTCTTAGATCACTTTTATTTTGCCGTGCCATTATACCAATAACCAGAAGCCCAGAAAAATACAGATTTCTTCTCGATACTCTGTCTTTCCTAATAAACCCAAGAGTATAGGTCACTTACAGAATTAGGATTGGTGGAGTCCAGCAAAATCAGCAAAAGGTGGAAACAAGTAGTTTGGGGATGTGGGAATATTCCAATGTGTGCCTTAAAAGAATTCAGGTGTTTGTAATGTTTTTCTTTTTTTGGTGAAGCATTATGTTCAAGGTTTTCAAACCATGGACCAAGACCCCCTGGTTTTCTACAATCTCAAAAGTTCATCAGCTTTGTAAGAAAAGGATTTAATTAACAATTTAACATGTAACATTATATATTTCTGTAATACTATGTACTACTCATCAGAATATAGGAAATATACAGAAGACAGTGTTCTATGAACTTAATATTCAATACCATTTTGTGCTTAAAGAGCTTGCATTGTGATAGCACAACACTGCTTTTGTTATTTGCCCCTGCCCCTTACCTCCTGCGGATACCTCTGAGGACCGCTCTGATTTCAGAGCGAACCTGTTTATAAGATGAGTAATGAGTTATGTTGGGTGAATCCATCTGTTTGTGATTTATTTAACAAAACTAGGTCCAACAAATCATGGCTTCATATGATATGTTCTGTAAATCCATTCATTATTTCAACAAGCTAATAACGGTAAGCCTAGACAGTTGGAAAAACATTGGTTTCACTGGCATACCTGTTGACTCTGTTCCAGAAATGCTACTAACAATTTTTCTGTGGTTCATCAACTTTAAATAGCTTAAATTCTATTCAGTGATTTGGCTTAAACTACACAATATTGGAAGAAAAGTATGTCTTATGTAATAAATGTACTGTTTTAGTTAAGATTTGAATTGTGGGTTTTTTTGGCAAATTTTGAAAA
>NW_015386278.1:688179-692646 GCF_001527695.2 Protobothrops mucrosquamatus | reverse complement strand
TTTGAATTGTGGGTTTTTTTGGCAAATTTTGAAAAGCCACCCAGCTTCCAACTTTGATCATTCATATTTGCCAAATACTGACTTGAGATATAAAAGATGTCACAGCATAAAGTGAGAAGATATAAAAAAAGTAAAAAGCTGAACTTTGTTGAAATTTTCATTCCAATGATGAAGAATATTCTTCTTGTCTCTTGTTCAGTTTTCTAATCCTGATCATCAACAGATAAAAATAAGTTCATTTCACACACTTTTTGAAATGTAGGGCAAATGAAGTGTAAAGAGATTATTGCATATGTATACATAGTTCACAGCTTGCAGTAATTCTGAATGCACATATGTAATAATTCTTACAAATGTTATGGGAAACATTGATTACAGAATAACTCCCCAATGAAATTCTAAGTAAACCTGCTAAGCTTTTATTTTTTGAAGGTGAAGGTTCGTTCTCCGAGCTTTTGGGTTGGTTTCTGAACATTTCATTACCTGGCTAGGTAAAGTCGTCAGCGGAGTTTAGGGAATGTCATTGTCAATTTTCTTCTGTTTATAAGGGCTTCATGTGGTCAGTAGGTCTTGTGGTAGTGAGGTCACATCAGGTCAAAGTCTTGTGATGGGTCAGGCGTGGGTGTGTCAAGTGAGAGTCTTGTGATAGATCTTGTGATGGTGAGGTTACATCAGGTGAGGGTCATTGGGAGATGAAGTGCTGGTTGGGGGGGCTTCCATGGGTTGGTTGAGGGTCGGTGCTGTCTCTGGTTGGCTGTGTGGTTGATTTGGATTCTGAGGGGTTCATAGGCTGGTTGTAGGTCAATATGTCTGTTGATGCAATTGCTTCTGACATGCCAGGCTTTGATGAACTCATGAGTGTGGCAGGTGGTAGCGTGGCTGATGATTTTTGTGTTGCTCCAATCGAACTGGTGCTGTTTGGTGTCGGTGTGGGTAGAGATTAAGGATTTGGGATCGTGGTATTTGACTGTCAACTGGTGTTCATGGATCCTGGTTTTTTAATTTTTGTGATGTTTGTCCCATGTAAGATTGGTTGCAATTGTTACAGTTGATTTTTTAAATTACACTGTTTCTTTCATCCTTCTGTATCTTGTCTTTGGTTCTGGATAGTTCCTGGCGAAGTGTGGCTATGGGTTTGTGGGCTATTGCTATTCCTAGAGATTGGAGAATTCTGGCTGTCATTTCTGGATTTTATTTTTTATTTGAGCTTGTACTTTAAAAATGGTCTTCCAGCTTTGTTGGACTGATGTCTTCCATTTTCCACTCACCAAGGGACCTTAGTGTTTTTCCTGTAAAATACATTTAACAGATTGATTTTCTAATTAAAATCTTGATTTTCTAATTCAAAAGTTTACACTTTTAAAATGAGGAGTAGCTATTGTTTCTTTATAGGGTAATGTTTGTAGGGAACCTGTTCAACTACACTGTCAATATAGTTTGAAACACACAAACTGAGAAGCTGATTTCACAGAGTTGCTGTAGGTAGGATCTTATTTTTGGAAGCAGGAAAGTATAGGTAACACTTTCAGTACATACTTTGCATGATACTGTTAGCAAAAGGGGTTAGTTTAGCTCCATGCTACTGTGGGATTATTTGGGGATAAAGTCTGGCTTTTGGGGGTTGGCTGTTGTGAGTAATTTGTTATAATAGATTGCTTACATGACACAATTAATACCATCCCCCTCACCCCAGTTAAGTTCACTGTGTAAATAGATTTGAAAACCAGGTTCCTAATTTTGCCAAGAAAAGTTAATACTTTAATTGGGATTTTAGAAAAGATCATACTCCAATTAGCGGTTTAAATTATTTTATCAATTGCTGGCTATCAATTTTGCTTTTTATTTTGGAACAGAAATGGGACAACTTTACATTTTCTATAGCACTATATATACTCTAATTATATTATAATGAAACTCAAATTTTAGCTAATGCCAGACTTACAAATGAATTTTACTTAGCACACAGAATTGAACTGGAACTCAGGCTAATCTGTAGAAGGCATTTAATGTATGGTGACCATGCTTCAGTAACAAGGGGTTGGTTGAGATTATTTCCTTTTCCTTTTAAAATTCAGTACTTTTTATTATTATTTTCTTTTGTAAAGGAATCCTTGGCTTATGCAAATAGGAAGCTGAAAATTCCAGGTGAAAAGATCTTAAGAGACACTAAAGAAGAACGTGATCAACAAAACAGGCTTAAAGAAATCAATCAACAGCTTAAAAACCTAGAAGAAATTGTAAGTCTTCTAATGTTTATAATTTTTAAAAATACTATATACAAAGCATAAATGAAAATTGCATATACTGATTAGATTAATCAGTAATTGTTTTGTTGCAATACTCCTGTGATCTTACATCAGATAAATTATAACAAAGTGTCTAAGTAGATTAGAAATAAATGTGTATTCTGCTTATTTATAACTATAACATGTCAAGATAAAATGAAACAGATTAGATTGTATGATCAATTACAATCTATTACTAAAAACAGCTTTCTAAAGATATTTAAAAAAACTTTTCTTTTTATTTCCTATCTTCACACTGTATGCAGCTAAAACTATATCAAATTGATTTATGCATCATCAGGTTGGAGTCAACTTTTAGTGACCACATAGATTGATTTTCTCCACAATCACCTGCTCCTAACCTGATCCTTCAGGTCTTCCAATGTACCCATCACTAATATAATTGAATCCATCCACCCTGCTCCTGGTCATTTTCTTCTCTTTCTTTCCACTTTTCCCAGCACTAGAGCCTTCTCCAGAGAGCAAAGTCTTTCCATAATGTACTTGAAATAGGATAATTTGAGCCTGGTCATTTGCGCCTCAGAACTCTGGATTGATTTTTTTGATGATCCATTTGTTTGTTTTTTGGACTGTTCATGCTACTCTCAGGAATCTTCTCTAACACCAAATTTCAGAAGTGTCAATATTTTTTCTGTGCTGCTTCTTCAACTTCATATTGGAAGACCAATAAACCAATAGAAATACCTGAGGCTAAAAAGACAACAATAATCTCCTTGTGTATGTCCCCGCTTTAAAAACTGAAGGGAATAGAAGGGGGAGAAAGACTGAAAAATGTCTTGAAAAGATGCTACATCCCTGTATTAATGATTCCCATGGAGCATTCTTATTCAGCAAGAGCCTTCAGTTAACGCAAAGAACAGTGAGATTTTTGTAGGAAAAAAAGCTTTATCTTATTTAAAGTAGGGTAAGAAAAGCCAAATTGAAAATAAGACACATTGATTGAATGAATCTGTTGAATGTTTACCTGTCATTGTTTTCACTTTTTACATTTACATTTACTTTCACTTTTTATATTTGAGAGGTAGATTGCCACCTAAGCTGACCTTGCATTTTAACATAAATTAATCTCATAACATGGGATTTGCCCTTGTGCAAACAAAGAGCAAGGTACCTTTTCATGAAAATTTATGGTCAAAAAGTTCCTTGTTAGAATGGCAATACAGTAGCTTATATCGGTTTTGTAATGTCAATTTAGTGAGTAGCCAAATCTCCAAACAAAACTAATTCAGGCTTGTAATTTCTTTTTGCTGTTGACCTTTGCTCCCTTTCTCCCACTCGGTCACTGAGCCTTGCTATTTATGGAATACAAGTCTGGACATTGGTGGCTTAGTCTGCAATAACCAATGCTTTGGAATGCTTTGGGCTACTGATTCATTAAAATACAATGAATGTTCACAGGTCAGTTTCAAGGTCTGATTAGTATAACATTGTTCCTTGGAATTTGCTTAGCAGGTACTTACCACTCCTTCACTGCATACCAGACATTTTTTCTTGACTTGAGAGAATGCCCATAAGACATTAAGGAAGTAGAAACTATTCTTCACTTATTAAATTATAAACATATAAACCACCTGCATTGTTGCATAACCTAGAGCCAGGTTGGCATTTCTTTATACTGTGAAAACTCTGTAGTACTTTTGACCCTCATTTTCAAAGGAGATATGTGAGGTAGTGGAACAGTTTATATGCAAGAAAAAAGTTGTATTATGGTAGAAAAACAATGTCTCTTATTCAGTTGCAGATTTACCAATGTAGTTTAGATGAAAATGGAGAGATGCTTGAGATATCTGTGATACTAAGGATCATGCCTTCTTCAGTCTCCTTTCCTCATATGCACATACCGGCATTATACACATTCTGCAAGTTTTGCAATTGCTTTTTGCATTTAGTTTTGAGTTATTTTACTTTATTACTCATTTTACTTAATCACTTTTTGCAAGACCTTTTTGAAGGATCATCTGTCGGGAGGACAAGAGAAGGCAAACATGCATTATTTCATTATGCAAATTCTATACCTTGTTTATTTGCTGCAGACATCAAGGCACAAATATAAAATGACAGCATTTGCACATACACATGTAAATCATTGCATTTGCTAAGAATGGCTTCTTGAACTCATTATTAAAACTCAACTAAGAAAGTATTTTTATAATATACAAAT
>NW_015386278.1:677713-684988 GCF_001527695.2 Protobothrops mucrosquamatus | reverse complement strand
GGAAGGGACCTTGAAGGTCATCTAGTCCAACCCCCTGCTCAGGCAGGAAACCCTATACCATTTCGGACAAATGGCTGTCCAGTCTCTTCTTAAAAACTTCCAGTGTTGGAGCATTCACCACTTCTGGAGGCAGGTTGTTCCACTGGTTAATTGTTCTCACTGTCAGGAAGTTTCTCCTTAGTTCTAGGTTGCTTCTCTCTTTGGTTAGCTTCCACCCGTTGCTTCTTGTCCTGCCCTCAGGCGCTTTGGAGAATAGCTTGACTCCCTCTTCTTTGTGGCAGCCCCTGAGATATTGGAACACTGCTATCATGTCCCCCCTCGTCCTTCTCTTCATTAAACTAGACATACTCAATTCCAGCAGCCGTTCCTTATATGCTTTGGCCTCCAGTCCCCTAATCATCTTTGTTGCTCTTCTCTGTACTCTGATTCTTAAATTCTGACTGCAGAAGCCAGAGCATTTGCCCATCAATACTTTAATATTCACAGTCTGGGTCAGTGGTGTCTGCAAAGGGGTGGGGAGGTCAAAGTGAAGAAAGCAGCTGCCTTTGCACCCTACTCCTTTTCTGCATGCATTGTGCTGATAGCAACAAAGTTTATGGTGTGACGCCATATGCAAAATCAGCAGGTGTTAACTCCTCCTTTAGTTTACTTCTTTCTTCAAACACCCGTTTCTTCCTTCAAAACTTCACCACCACACACAAAGCCTTTGTGCGTGATTGTGGATTTTCAGCTCTTTATAACCAAGACCAAATGTGTAGCTGAATGTTATCCCGAGTCTAAGACATCCTGGGTTACAAAGCTCACTTCAGATATTGTTGCTTTCAAATTTATACTCATATATCCCATTAAGATTTATAGGCAGTGTCTTAAATACAAGCTAAAATAGTTATTAAGCATTTCTGTAAGTCTTGTATTATTTTTAACATAGCTTTTTTATTGTTAAAAATAGTTTGTGTTCTATAGTCTTGAAAAGTTTGAGAAATGTTAGTTTAAACAATAGAAGAAAATACAATCTCTCCTGTTCCAATTTGGGGTTTTGCTGAACTTGTTTAGTTTACAAAAGTTAATTATTGGAACAAAGTAATCTAGCTACCAATTGCGACAAGAGCTACTGTATTTTAAAATATAATTTAATTAATCATTAACAGAAACAAGGCAAATTAAATGCCCCCTGCAGTGAGTTAATTTAGTCTACATAAGCCACAAACTGTCATATAAACATTTCCACTGAAATTCTGTGCATATGTTTGACTTGTTTTTTTACCCTCCAAAATAAATAATTATTCAGTCTTCATCAGCCCTTTTTGAAATTTAAATTTAAATGTTTCTATTTAAATTTTATATGATAAATGCTGCCTTTAAATTATTACATGAAATTACAATATATTAATCAGTACTTTAATAAATGCAGTATTTTAATAAATTTAGCTGAAAAAAATGACAGAGAATTTCATAGTAAAGTTTTTTTTATAAAGCAATGAAGCATACTGTCTACTGTGAAGTTGTACCATGTATAATATTAGACCAAGAGTTGAAACTGCAATAAAAGGGAGTGTTTTAAGCAGACAGTGCTAAACTACTTTAGATACAAAGGTGGTGTTATCTTATTTTTACCATGCCTACAAAATTGTAAATTATAAAGTAAAAATTTCAGAGTATAAATGTCTGGAGTTACATGAATAGGTCTGGACTAAATTCACTTTTTTTCCCCTTCCATTTTTAAATCATCAACATTAATTCTAATCTTTCATTTATTTATTTTTTTGCTCTCTGTCTCTGGATATTTCAAATGGCACAATGTCTTTTCAGACTGATTAAAAACAGACAAAACAGGCAATTTAAAGTATTCCCACCTGTTTTGATAAGTGATTCTGATTCTGAGAGGCATTTGCACATGGCCAGCATATTTCACCACAGGGTATTTTTACAAGTGACATCATGCAGACTCCTGATAAGCACAATCTGTGACTTTTGTCACTTTGGACTAAGGTACAGTTTGGAAAACGTAATATATAGACACTAGTCTAGAGATAAATATATCTTTCTCTGACCTAATTCTGTTCAAGTATAAGAATCATGTATGGTTTTCAGATGCCTTAGCAAGAAAAAATGGGATCCCTACTATGTTTGAGTTTGAGTTTGAGTTTATTGTATTTATATCCCGCCCTTCTCCCCATGGAAATATAAGATATCTGCTTTCTTTCTGCTGTATATTAAATTAGTCGCCACGTATAGATTTAGTTGTTTTGCCAGCAAAGGGTAATATTCTGGTAACCCATTAGCTTTCTAAGGAAACATGCAATACAACAAATGCATAGCATTTATCCTTGGTAATCCTGACTGAATCCTAAATACTATCTAGGATTCGAAATTTGAATCTGGCATTTTCTGCTGCTTAAGCAATGTGTATCTTGAAGTTTGATGGTTGGCTTTAACTGAAGCTGTGCAAACATCAGTGCTAAGAAAACTGTAAAATTAAAAGTTTTGGCCTTCTAGTTATGTATTTTAATATACTAAATGCTCTATTTTATTTTTTAAAAAGAAAGTTATAACAGGTGGCAGAAGCAAAGGGCTATTTTGTCCAATGTATAGGAAGAGGGTGCTGTGTGGCTGCACAGGCCATCGGTATTAAATGCTGTCAAGATGTGTCTGTTAGAATTTTGTCAGCAAAAGCAGGCAGTACAACCAATGATGTAGGTTGACCTGAGAGAGAAAAAAATCAACCATTGAGTATCCATGATTGAAGATGGAGTTGAACTTGGGATTCTGAGGGAAGTTAGCCCAGAGAAGGAAATATTAAAAAGGCAAGAAAATATGTTTTTCACCAAAAGGATTTTTAAAAGCATTTTTTGAAAAGCAGAAACCAAACCTGGCCTCATCTCTTTGCCCCAGGCAGGAGCTAGCCTTATACAGATGCAGATGTGGGACCATCAGGAAGGTTGGAGCCAGGAAACTCAAGAAAGACAAAGAAATTCTTAAGAGTCATTAGCCCCATCCCCAGGGAAGCAGGAGATGACTTTTGGGACATAATAGGACTAATCATTACCATCAAGTAATACCAGAGATGCACACCTGGGCTCAGGTCAGAATACGTGACACAGGAAATAGCCTCAAAGTTCATGCCACAGGAACAGGAAAACTTCCAAACAAAAAGCTAGAGAGGGTATAAAAAGCTACTGGCCATGTGCTCAATCTCTTCTTCTCTCCTCTGCTCTTTCCTGAAGAACTATCTTTCTGCTTCTGCAATAAACTGTAACCATCTTCCCAAAGCAGTCGCCATGTTGCTTATTTAATAATAATAATAATGATAATATTCCCGGTTTGGATGAACCAGGATGAAGACTTACTTCTGACAATTCCATGATCTTATACCTAACAAGACAACCAGTTGGGTCATCCTTTGTGAAAAAGATGAGTTTGATGTTACCAGAATGAACATTAAAATTTAAGTGGATTTTTTTTAACCCCAATATTGGATGGTCCATAATCGTAGCAATAGCAATAACACTTAGATTTATATGCCATTTCATGGTGCTCTACAACCTTCTTTAAGCAGTTTACAGAGTCTATCATCTAAAAATATATATCGTACATAGAAAAATAATGGTGGCAAACCAACTTCAATAATAAGTTAATATTTACTGATCTAAACAGAGTCACAGACAAACAAAAAACCTCAGAGTGACTACTGACTTCTTGCTAGCTTTCCCACTGACTTTGCTTGGGGAAATGCAAGAAATCATGATCTACAGTGAATGCAGATACACTGCAACAGCTGCAATTTTGTGAACAAAACTAATTTGAACTTTGTGGAAATTTCAATTCCATGGGAGTAATGGGTCCCAGTTTTTGACAGATTCTTTAGGTTAATGGATTTTATATATCTTGATTCAAAAATGTTTGGTGTAATGCACTCTTTGGGCTAACTTAAGGGGGCAAACAGACAAACAGATAAACACAACAAGAATTTTGGTTTATCTCCCCATTCTAATCTTTTTATATTATAAATTTTCAATTGCACATTACAGCTGAATATTTCATTATATTGCTCCTTTGAAGACAAGGGACGTATAAGTTAAGGGGAGTTTATTTTAGGCTTTTTTTTTGATATTTCACATTTGTGTGAATGGAATCTGCTTTGTGCGAGAACATTTAAATTTATCCCCATCATCCCAACATTTAAATTTATCCCCATCATACTACTACAATCATGTACAGATTGTAGTAGTACTGTTCAGGAAAAGCGTATGTTCACTTCCTCTCTTGATTTACTTTGCCTGAGTATCTACAGACATTTCCTTCCTTCCTTCCTTCCTTCCTTCCTTCCTTCCTTCCTTCCTTCCTTCCTTCCTTCCTTCCTTCCTTCCTTCCTTCCTTCCTTCCTTCCTTCCTTCCTTCCTTTCTTTCTTTCTTTCTTTCTTTCTTTCTTTCTTTCTTTTTCCACAGACATAATCACATGCTTTTTATAATTTTACAGTCTGGATACAATATAGAATATCAATATAGAAACTTTCACACAATGTGCACAACACTCCCATATGTTCTATGCATCTACTTAATTCCTATAAAATGCAGAGTATGTGTTGAGGCTTTGTAGAAATTGGATGGAGGCTAAACATTGGCACCTCAGTTTAGTTTTCTGAATAGCATGGTTGAATAAGATCATGGTGGCATCTAGCACGCTTTCCCCTTTCAAATCTCAGGGATCTTTCTTAGCACTGTTGCTGTTAGAGATCTTTAAAACTGATAGAGGATAATCTTCAGAAATTTTGAAAGAAAAGAATGTGCTTCAAATGAGGGATAAGTAAAAGCTGCTGCTTCTAGTACATTTAAAAATCTCTGACTTTGTTTTCTAAATATTTTACAGTTTCTTAGTATTTGGCATTAGTGAAGGTTGTTACTTACTTTGGATAAGATTGCTAATATGCTTGAAAAATAAAATAAATAGCTAGCTTGCTGTGAATATTGAGTTTATTTAAACAAACCACTGTAATAGGTTTGGGCTGGGTTCCAAAGAAAGGGTGTGTATACATGGCAGATAACCATGCATGTACGCAGAATTTTGTTGGCTGATTTTACAGTGCTAAGCTAGAACAAATTATATCTTCTTTTTAGTTTCTTGCTTGATATTTACGCTACTGAAGAAAAGTTGTGTATATGCTACCTGAAACAGATTGTCACATAACAATGAAACTTCCTCTGCAAATTTGTCACTTCTGTTTATCAAGTAGGGAGTCATACTCTCTAAACTATATAAAATATAGTATTTTGACTCATTCAGATTAAAAAAATAAAACGATGCCAGGAACCTTCAATGGTATTCAATATCTTCTCTTTAATAAAAAGTTTTATTTATTTATTTCAAATATTTCTGTTTCCACCCATCTTATAACCAACCTCTGGATACCCAAGCAGTAAAACCATATATATAAAACTAACCCAAAGCAATAAAACCAAAGAAAAGCAGAAAAGCCTGGTATCGTAGCCACATATTCTACTATGACCTCACCCTATCCCAGGGCCTGGGGGAAGAGCCAGGCCTTGATACTCTCTAGATTAAAAGTATGGGGGCTTGTTGGATCCCCGAGGATTGGATATTCCATTGGACAAGGGGCTGCGATGGGGAAGGCACAAATCGAGCAAAGCAGTTGAGAGAAGACTTGATAAGAATTATACATGTTTAAATATTGTTGAATATACAGCTTAAAGAAGTCTTCAGTCACGTATTCCCTTTTCCTTGCTCATAATGCTAGAGCTCAGCCACCAGTGGAATTAACTAAATTGTTTCTCATTCAAAACCAAAAAGAAACCATTCATATACAGCATGATAAACTCAAGAATGTTACTGGCACAAATAGCATAGCTTTAAAAGATTTTATGATGGACAGTTTGTTATTAAATGGAATCCAAAGACGGCATACTTTGAATACCAGGTGCAGCCAGCAAACAGAAGAGGAAGGCTTTTTCGTGGATTGCATGCCCTGCTTATAGACTTCTGAGGGAGACCAGCTGAATGTTGAGCTTTATTTGTTGTATTTAAAACAAAAGATATGGCCACGTGTTATGCCCGCCATTGGATCTTATACCAGTGAAAATGCCACAATAAAAATACAGCTTCAATAGAATGCAGTGGAGGCAATACAGATAAAAGTAGTCACCGCTCAGAATGGAATGAGCTTCATTAGCTGGTAGAAAGTTCCAGAAAGGCATTCAGATGAATTTTGTGGCCCAAATGGTCCTAGAACTTGGATGCTACCGCAGACAAGATCTGTTTTCTAATCACTGTCATTTATATAAATTGAAGAGAGGGAAAAGCCTCTTTATCAGATATTAGGCATAATTGTTTGCAACAATACCATAAATAGGAACGTGTCATTTGGAAAAATCCTATCAAAATTTGTCTTATCAAAATTAACAATGTAATTAGACACAATTCTCATGCATTCCCTTGTTCTAACATTACTAATATTAATTTGAATTGGTAATTCTATATGTGATTCTTTTTTCATAGATTTAATACCCCAAGTACAAGTAAGTCTGAGTGATTGGCACTATAAAAGAAACCAGGACAAGAAAAATATTTTCAGCACTGTCCTGATCTAATATCAAGTCTCAATTGCTGTCATAACCTGAGAGCTACCTGTAATATAAACATAGATTAGGATGAGGATTATTTTATTATGTCTGTAAACCACTTAGGGTTCTTAGGATAGGGACATGCTAATCAGCCTCTTAATGTTGAATAGTTTGCTTGAGAATCCTGAATTTTTTCTTTCTATGTTCAGTAAATTTACCTATTAAATAGAAATGACTTTCTACAATCTTAATAGCAATAGCAACAGCAAAATCAACATCATTTAAGCTTATATATCACCTCATAGACTTTTACAGCACACTCTGGGAAGTTTATAATGTAGAAGCATTATTTGCATATTGCCCGAGAGTCTGGCTCCTCATTTTACTGACCTTGGAAGGATGGAAGGCTGAGTCAACCATGAACTCTGTCAGGATCGAACTCCAGGCTGTGGGCAGAGTTTGCCTGCAATACTGTACTTTAATCACTGCACAACCATGGCCACTATACTATTGCTTGAGAAATAGTAATGTAGCGCTACCTCTTCAGAGGCCGCCAATGCCCAGGCCCTCCCGGCCACAACCCCCCTTGTCCAGCCTTGCGGTAATGTTCTTTAGAGATCGGTGAGATGTCTTACAACTGGAACTCATGCAGCATTGATGGGTGGCAGGCTCTTCTTGCTGAAGCAGGACTTTCAGGCA
>NW_015386278.1:648598-674033 GCF_001527695.2 Protobothrops mucrosquamatus | reverse complement strand
ATACCCTTAATAGAAAAATAAAATAAGCTTCCAGACCTTCTCCTCTCAACTCCAGCCACCCCGGCCTTCTCCTTTCCTTTCCTTTTCTATCCTTCCTCCTTCCACTCACGCCGGCCACACCCAAAGCCAACTGCAGCTGTCCCAATCTTTTCCTTCCCAGTCAAGCTCCTGCAAGCACTCTCAGGCAGTCCCCGCTACAGTAATAATAATTTTCCACAAGAGGCCTTTGTTATGAAACAAAGCAATCCTTTGTTAGGTCCTCAGAAGACCTGTTCCAAAATTTTGACACATATATTGCCTGATTTAATAACAGTTTCAATAAAAATTCCCACTGAAAGTGAAGTAACTTGCTGGTCCAAATTATGAAAAAACAATTCAGAACGAAAGTACAATTTTTTGGCACAGTGTGATTTGTCAAGCTGCTGTTTCAAGACTGTAGTTTTTTCATATCTTATCAGTAGCATTCAATTTAATTCTTATTTATTCATCCTTTTTATGTATTAAAATGTATACCAGGATTTCAGTGTAATGCATCCCAGATGGTTAACAACTATAGCTATCTAGTATGAGTGACCTCTTCATCCCTCCATCTTCTTACAAGAACAAGTTACTGCTCATTAGATATAACTGACAGGGCTCTGTTAGCTGCAGAAGAATCTGAGCAGAGCAAGAGGGATTGTCTGGACAGGAGAGCAGGAATGCAGAATATGCAAACTTGCAACAACCTTCAACAGATGAGACTTGGGGACATGAAAAAAGGAAGGCTGACCTCTCTGGAGAGGGAGACATGGGAAAAAAGCAGGATGGATTTAAAGGACTGCTATAAATTCTATATCATGTTTTCTGCTCCTCAGAAACTATCAATGGTCTACTGTGATTGCTAGTAGAGAATTAAGAATAAACACTTAATTCCTAAACTGATAGCTGACCAGCTGTCCCAATATTTGAAGTAGAAGGCTGACAAATAAAAATAGAACTATTTGTAAGTTTTACTACATATATTGGAAAAGATATTAGTAAACCATAACTAGTAGCTACCAAATTTGAGTCATGTATAAAGCAGATTCATGTTCAAATCCTATAATGCTTTCTTCTGTCTATATATTGTAATGGGTTATTTATTTTTTGGCTGGAGGAGTGTTTGATGCTTGCACATTATTATTATAATGGACCAATCCATTCTCAGGTTTTTTGTTTCTTGCCTAGTTTAGCTCTCATATCTAGAAGTATTTGTCCAAGGCTTTGGTGAGTCACAGCCTTGTTCATGCTTGTACTGGTGAACACCTAACAATGATGTCTGGATAGTATTGTGTCTAGACCTCCATTCCAGTTTCCCAAGATATATCCTGCTGGGAGTATAGGTAGAATTATACAGCAGAATCTGGATATTACATTTCAAGGCAACATTTGAAAACAATCTTGGGATGGTGACTTAGTGATTTGTGACTTTGAACTGGGTGATTTTGGTTGCCCAGTCACTCTCAGCTCAATTCACTGGGGAAAATAGGAGGAGGAAGGAGTATTATGTTAGCTGCCTTGAGTTATTTATAGAGTAATGAAGGTAGGATAAAACTCTAATAAATAAATATTAAAGAAACAGATACATTCTCTAATAGTATTTTGACAAAAGAAATTACAAGAGAACCTTTTCTTTTTATAAATCTCTCCTAAAAGGCCCAACTTCTTTTAAAAATAATTTTCCCTAGGCAGTTTTTAAAAAAATCTATTTCCCACTGAATAAGCTCAAACTGGCAATAAGATCTTAAAAGGGGAGAAAGAGACTGGGAGAAAGAAATTTGAAAGAGATAGGAAGAATTAAGCAATTTCTCTTTTTGTCTGTTTTGGTCTTACATTCACATTCCTCCAGCAAGTTAAGGTTATTTAAAAATGAAGGAACTTGTTCTACCACATTCCTTTTATATAAAATGTTCACATCATTATTTATACCATTATTTATAGCACTTCAGGTAGAATTGGAGTTTAACTCCCATTCTGAAGTATAACATTGGCCATTCCCCAGCTGATTCCCATGCTCTTGATTTCTATCTGACTTTTAGCTGACTAGTTCTTTCCTCTTGGAAAAATAAATTGCTTACAAGTGATTGACAGCTTGAAGTACTAGCAGTTTTTGACTGCTGAAACATGCTTTCCCACCTTAGACTAAGAGGTGCACTTCATATTTACAATTCTAGGGTGCATAAAGATAAAAATCATCTGTCTCACAAGAGTTATACACTTCTCTGTATTTCTCCATAGATTTGCCTCCTGATTAGGAGGAAACAAAAGCAGAGCAGCAACTTCTACCTCAATTGAGCAAGCATTAAGTGCTGCTGAAGCATTCAGTCACTTCTGATTTATTCCCAGAGGCCAAGTTGGCAGAGGTATTCTTATTGCAATTGTTCACTCAGAGACATTCCAGCAGATTCTTTCTGAGGGGCTGTTTTGTGATTCACAGGAGCTGTATATTAACTAGAGTTTCTCTCAACACTGTTGTAGTTATTGGAAGATAATAGGTAATGTTCTACACAAAAGAGTTCAGTTGAATTAATGTCTGGTTTAAACAATCCAGAAATTAGGCAACTCATCCACTTGAAATAGTGCAAGAATTTAGGCAACCCATGGTGTGCTGTATCAGTTTAACAACAAGCAGAAATGGTTTAAGGGAACGTTTGTGATGCTATTAAATGTTGAGAAATCAAAAGTAAGGAGCAAAGAAATATAAGAAAAGAGCTAAATGTTATTTAATTCCCATAAATAAATATAAACTATAGGAAATAAAAGAAAAAAGGAAAACACTGAACAGTCTTACTTTTATAATAGACTCTCATATTAATTGCTGTCTTGTGTCAATTAAATGCATATGTCATTTCCTTTGTGCCTTTTTAAAGAAGGAATATTTTAAAAATAACATTTCCCTTTATGGAAAACTTACATTAGAGAGTCAGTTTAGTATAGTGGTTAAAGCATCAGGCTAGAAAGCTTGAGACTAGCAGTTCTAGCCCTGCCTTAGTCCCAAAACCAGCTGGATGACCTTGGGTCGGTCACTTTCTCTCAGCCCTAGGAAGGAGGCAATGGCAAAGTACTTCTGCAAAACTCTGCCAAGAAAACTGCATGGATTTGTCAGGCAATCTCCCAAAATCAGACATGAGTGAATGAAATTTAATAAAAAGCCTACATTAGGGAATCAGCATTTTCAGCCTATTCTAAGTCCCATAACCCAGCAGCTGTCAATCTTCAGAATTCCATACCCTGCTACTGTTGTTCATTCTTTCTGTGGCTTCTTATTCTCCTCTGCATTGTTATGATCTGACCACTAGAAAGAAAATCAGGAGTGGCCTTCCTTCCAGGTATCGGGTAAATCAGATCCCAAAGGAAAAGGAAACACAAATGGACAGCAGCAGTATTGATGGTGAGAGTACAATGCTTTTTTAAAAAATCTGATGATTTATATAACAACAAAAGCACCTGAAAAAAACCACGCTGGTAAGATGATGCTCAGGTGCCTTTTGTAAGTGCATCTATTTTGGTGCCTTACATCTTGCTTGAAAATTATCCAAAATTTTGCTTCAAAACGTCTGTTTTCTTCTGAATTACATAGACTAATTGGGAAATACTGCCAGAGCTGCCAGCCTTTGATTACTTTTATCATATAGTTTCATTGCAGATTGAATTAAGAAGAAATGTATGTATTTTTTCTTTAATTACACTGAGGAGCACAGATTCAGCATTGCATATTTACTTAAAATCTTTGGAAAACCCACAAGAGGGACTCTTAAATTGACCTTTACTGAAATCAGGTAGGAAAAATAAACTAATCATCCATTGATACACACTCATATGAATTCACTTAGCCATCAGAAAGTGGCTTTTATTAATAACACACAAATATCGATAGGAGAGAATATTTGTAGCTCAGGATTGAACTGTGGGGTCTTTCATGCTCTCTGAACTTGGTTCTTTTCTTGCAGATGTTTCATTACCAAAGTAGGTAACATCATCAGTGCAACTCATTGCAAGGTTGGAGAGCACCAAGGATCTCACACACAAATATGCTTATCTGTATAAAGTTCTGCAGTATCCATGAAGTATTTCTTACACTATGTACTTTATTTTTCTTGCCCTAAGAAGAGACATGCTATCTTGTATCGCTTCATAATTACACAAAGAATCATCATCGTCATCATCATCATCATTATCATCATCATCACATCATTATCATATTAAATTTATATGTCACCTGACTCTGATTGATTATGGCCATTTTACAAATTATTTGAAACTCGAAAAACATGACAATAAAACAACAAAAAAACCAAAAAGGATTGTGATGGCAGACTAACAGTCTGGGTAGAATCATAGGTTGAATGGAATTCTGAGTAGCAACATTGACTAACAGCATGTATCTTAGCTTAATTAGCTAAGCAGGCATATAATGCCTACATAATACTCTGTAGGAGACAAACCATGATAATTTATGGTGGCAAATGATCAGCAGCCTGGTAGCTACATTTCCAACTAATACATTTTATTGAAAAACATAAACTTTCATAAATGAGCTTAAGGGTCCCCACCTCCCCTTTTCTGGCTTTTCATGTCCTGGTCTGTGATGGAAGATAAATAAATTAATGCAAGACAATCCTAAATGGTTTACACTAAAGAATGTGTTGGGAATATGTTAACGAAGTAGTTGACTCTTTAAAGGCAGTTATGTGCAGTTGGCAATGATTATTTTTACATCTGGGATTAATTAAGAATGGGCAGTGCAATGATCAATGGTCAACGGCCTTTTTTCCCTGTCAAATTAATGGCAGTAATACTGTATTTAAGCTATCTCTGTCAAACTATTTCTCAAAATGCAGTCGTATAAACATATCTGGGAGGAAGCGCCATCAAATGTAGTGGCATCCATTTCTTTAAAAGTGTGACTGTACCATTTGTCTATTCTTTTCTGCAGTATTTTTTTTTTTAGTTCATTTAAATTTTCTTTGAATGCTGAATGGCTTTAGTGCTCCCTGTTCTTACTAGGAAAATGGGACTGGACTTTTGCGAATTTTTCCCAACCCATTCAAACATATTTCCATAGAGTTTGGAGGAACAAAGAAATGCAGAAGGCTTCTTCTCTTGAAAGAGTTCGTCCTGTTATTTCTGTAATTCATCTGAAAGTGCCCTTTAAGAATAAAGATAGCTATTAAAAAGGTACTTGGTGAACTGAAATAACTGTTTGAATAAACAGGTTGAGTTATTGCTCAAAAATCTTTCTTATCATACAAAGCATCATTAATAAACACTCTTTAAAACTGTACAAAAATAATAAATGTTATTCCTAGATTTTTCTAACATCTTCAATATAAATTTTCAGATGGTGAGCACTGAGATCACTTGATATCTAAGTAGAAAATAAAAGCATACTAGAAAATTATGTGGCTTTTTATCGTTGAAAAGAGCCAAAACCACACTGAAATATTTTTGGCTTAAAGAGATGCTTTAACTGAAAGTCAAAGTTAAGGACTATGTGATGAAACAAGATTCATATTTTTCTTTTTAAAAATTTGCTGGCATATAACATGGAATTATTAAATACTGTGTATGCATGCACACGCCTATATCTGAGCAAGCTAAATCGGTTTGTCAAATAGTATACTGAAAGGTTTCTTTGTGAGGCTCAAACAGCGTATGGCAGTAACTGATTTGTCTCCTAACCTCAGGTCTTCCTAGTGATTTTGGAAAAGGCACCATTTTAAGGTTTGATTTAAGAGCGTAAGCAATGTTTTAAGTGGGGAGCTAGACCCTCTTTAAGGAGTGCCTTTGTATTGTAGTTAGATTTTTTGTTTCTTTTCTCAGTTGCCATTTTAGTATAAAGAATTATATAAAACAGGGATGTCAAACTGCCGGCCCGCGGGCCCGACGTGTCATCTGGAAACCGTGCCCACCCCATTACCGGCAATGGCAAAACCATCCCGATCCATTGCGCGACATTGCGAGTTTGACATGTCTGATATAAAACATCAGTATTTGTATACAGAAATGAAAAATACTAGGCCATAGTTTATTAAAATGCCAGATTTATAAGATGTATAAGAGCTGTGGTGGCACAGTGGTTAGAATGCAGTATTGCAGGCTAATTCTGCCGACTGCCAACAGTTCAATCTTGACTGGCTCAAGGTTGACTCAGCCTTCCATCCTTCTGAGGTCGGTAAAATGAGCTCAGTGATGGTCATTAGTCAAGAATACCTGTAATGGAAATGTTTCAGTGTATCTGCTGCTGTAAGTATTTATGTGGTATGCATGGAGGGAGGGAGGGAGGGAGGGAGGGAGGGAGGGAGGGAGGGAGAGAGAGAGAGAGAGAGAGAGAGAGAGAGAGAGAGAGAGAGAGAGAGAGAGAGAGAGAGAGAGAGTCTTCCCTGGAGCAGGGGGTACTCATATTTCTAGTGCCATTTTCCTGGTAAAAAGAACTGTACACCAAATCCTACTTCTCCATTAGTAAAAATATACAAGAGGGGTCTGTATATTTTTATACTTTCCCTTTTAGTGTTCAGCTGTCACTATATAACAGTTTCTTCATGATTTCAGAATTGTGCAAAAAGAAAATCTCAAGATGTTTCTATGATTCACAGCTATTACACATCCCCATATAATAATTCGATCATTTGACAATATTGTCAAATACAGTCATTATTCATTAATGCAAAGGACATTTAATTTTTAGATACTAAAATGCCAACACCTTTCCTTACCATTTATTCTCCTTTCTTATCTAAATTATTTTCTCCCACTGTATATCTGCAGAAAGCTTAGGTTATTGATTGGTATAAAATGTTAATAAATAAAAGTACTGTAATTATTTATGGGCTTAGGTCAGATATTACCACTCACCCTAGGATTTGGGCTTGTGTTCTGATCATAATTCTCCAGGTGACCCATTTCAGGGAAATCTTACTGTTCAATGCTACCATTGTATGGACTTCTGAAAAAAATGTTTTTTCATGTAATGAAGGGTTTTTAGCAATATGTAAAGTTTGCAGCACACTTTTCTCTAATGCCCTCATCATTATATGTATTTTTTATTTGTAGATCTGAATAATATATTTTAGAGAAGTACAGTTTTTAAAATATGCGTGCTGTTCCTCTTGTTTTCTAGAACACATGTTTGAGAAATCTGTAGGAGAAGCAAACTGAGCTACATTCTTTTCTTTCTCTGAGTGCTATTTGAAGTTAGATTTGAAACTTATTTAAAGAGCATAGGCAGCACCATAAAAAGTAACGCATTTTAACCTTTTTTGGTGACCATTCCCCATTGTTGTGCTGTCACAAAAAACAGCTAGAAAACTTTGAACTAGAAACCCGGGATTTCCAAGAGGATTTGTGCACAAGGTGATTATGAATGGACATTCCTACCACATGCGGAGGACTTGTCCTATAGATTGGATTTATCCTATATCCTCATACAGCTGAGGAATGTAGCTAAGCTCAAAAACTGTCAGGTGGAAAATGGCATCTTGGGTCAGGAGAACCATGCTAGTAGCCTCCCTCTCTAGCTTACATAAAGAGAGCTGGCATGAAGTTTCTTTAGAGGGCATCCAGCATGACTGAATATGGATAAGCCTCCATTCTCCATTTTTTGCAATGAAAGTTTTAGTCTGCGTAGACAAAGTATCTAATTAAAAAATTAAGAAAAATAGGGAGGCCATTACTTATTGCAGTTCTATCTGAACTGCATAGCAATATTCATCCTTCTTTAAATGTGGCTTGCAGATATGTCAGTCGAAATGCATATCTAAATAATTAACCTTTAAATATATTCACTTTAGCTATCAAATATTTATTTAAATGTTTTAAATATTGAAAGACTGTAGAAGTCTTGTGAATTCCAGAGGGCTTCCAGTTTGCAGTAAAGGGCCAGAGCAAGGATGGTGAAATACATTAAGGAAAGGCAGGGATTACATTCATACATTGCCCAAACTGTAATGTGATTTATTTACTTTTAGTTTAGCTATTTATGTGAATCTTGCCTTGTGGTTATAAATAGTGGCTTATGATTTAGCAAATAAAGCAGATTGTGGTTTATTAAAAATTGCAAAATATTGTAAAATGCTAAATTTCTCTCTAGTCTACTAACAGAAGATCAAGAATGTTTATAGACTGAGGCAGATATTTGTTTATCTGGAGAAATAGGAATAATTTTCACATAATTATTATGGCAATACTGCAAACACCTTGTACCCCAATACTCCTTGTTCACCTTACACATCTTCCTGTTCTTCCTGCTTCAAGAAGTAAGAACTTGCTAATCACAAAAGTTCAACTGGACCAGAGAAGCCAAGTCTTAGTAATTTTAGGGAGAGATTTGATTTTCCCCACTTAATTCTCCCATTAAACTTCAGAGAGCTGTCTTTGGCCAGATTTTGCCCTTTTCATCACTGTATTATTGTATCAATAACATACAATTAAGGTGTTGCATTTTACCTTTGACAAGAGAAAATTAAGAAATGAGATGGGATTTCTGCCAGAGTTTTGTTGGGTTCCATTGAACATAGATGTCTCCTCTGGTATTTTACAGGCTTAATAATTTTAGTATAATTATGTACAGTATGACTACCAAGTCTTTAAGCAGAAAACTAGATGGGTTCATAGATGTAACCCAATCTTTTAATTATTTATCCAAATGTCAGACCATGTGCTGATTGTCTCAGATGATTTACTTCTTGTCAAGAACTATTTGTATAAGGAGGCCAACAAGAAACATGAGAAGAAAGGAACCCCCTTCTCTAAGAGTGATTTTAATGTTACATCTACTGAATAGGCAATTGTTCCTGGATAAAGAAAAAAAGAGAAAATTACATGCAACATCTAAACTCATTTTGACTTTGTACAACAAAACTTTAATATTCTCCTGAATGGTTAGTAATTGAATGTCCTTACAAAATCCTCACATTAATTCCTTTCAAGATAAATATAATATGTAAAGTTCAGAAAAGAAACAAAGAAACATAAACCAAATAAAGACATGAAATAAAAAAGCTAAGGGAAATATAGTTAAATCTAATTCATATAATATCATTCACTATAACTCTCATTCTCAATCTATTCTTGAAACCATTTTTACCTCCTCCATCCTAACACAGCCTAATATATTGCCTTTTGTGCTTTTAACTCCTCATCTTTATCTTTTATAGCATCTCATCAAATTTATCCAACCATGACCATGTAGTTTCAAGACCCCACCAGCCAAAACCTTTAAGCTCCATTAATTTTCATGTTGTCGTTCAGTATACATATAAATATTTCCTACTGAACCCAAGGTTGATTGAATGAATTGAAATGATTGGCTGAATTGAATCCAATATTGATTTACTGAAAGAATTGGTTATAAACCTAAAACACTCAATGTGCTGATTAGATAAGTGGAACATGAAATTTCTCAGGAGTATAAATGGAATATCTTATAGATAATACCTGGCCATCCCAAAGAAGACTTTGTGTGTTTGGTGACTAAATGAGGAAATAGCTTATTCTGTGTCTTAAGAATAGACCATTCTGTGTCCTAAGCAAGAATTTAGTAGCCATCACTTTCATCTTAATTTTGCTAATGTTGCTATACTACATACTGAATTTTTAACTGATTTATATGTGTAATTGATTTAGTTGATTCTGAACTGTTAACATGTTTTATTTTAACTGTTAACATTTATTATGTAAACATTTTAGTTATATACTTTGATTTTTAATTAAGACATGCCATTCATTTTATGTATTTTGCATCTGTATTTTGATTCTTTGTTTAGAAAAATGTGGTAGCTACTTTCAATATAAATAATTTATTTTTGGTAGAAATGTTTAATTAAATAGAAGGTCAATCAAAACACTTACAGTGGGCTTAATCGTTTTTTGAGTAGCCATCTGAAAGGGTGGCAGAACTGAACTGGTTTTTTTTACATTTCTAGCATTTGTCCTTATTAATAAAATTGTACTTTTGTCCTACTCTTAATACCATTCGATGCAGACGGTTTACTATGTAGCTTCCTTACAATGAATTGGGTTCAGATTAGCATTCGTGAGAAGCAGAGCTCACAGTCCTGCTACATACATTTTGTTCTGGACCCAAAGCTGCACTAAGGATCTTTGGAGATCATACAAAAGGAATCTTTCAGATTACATGAAGAAAATTTAAAAACATAATATATTTTTTTTAAAACAATCTGTAACTATTGAAATTAGTTGTAGTAATCTCCACTTAAGTGATAATAGTCTCTTGATTCCTTTATATGTTTAGATAAGTTGATCTGATAGTTTATATTTTACAGAAGTACCATTATATATTGTTTTCTGTACAGTCTATAAAATGTGACTCAGTGAGCCATTGTCAAGATTTTTCTTTTTATCATTGGTGAGGTTATAACAAACCACAACAAAATGCACTACTGATTATTCAGTATGATACAAGCTGCATAGTTATTAAATAAAATGAACAGAAAAAGAAACTATGTTAATATATAAAATCCATATAATATCATTTTGGGATTTATTCATCTTTCATCTTATCACTAAATCTAGACCATATAGAGTTGCTCCACCTTCTAGTTTTTGGACTATAAAATATTTAAAAATAGATAACAATTATCTGGAATCAATTCCTTAAAATCAAGAGGGTAAGAGGTTTTTTCTTTTTTCTTTATGTAAGAGTATTCTGCTGAGTACCACATTTGATAAAGCCGATTGGCTCATAAAATGACAAATTCTGCCTTGTAGGAATATAATTTAACATGCGAGTTTGCTGTAAAATTTTGAAATAACAATAATTTAACAGTAATTTAAATCTGCATATTGAAATGTCTTATCTATTAATTTGAAGATTTAAACTGGTGTTAGAATTAGGTTTTTGTTAACAACTTTGACCAATATTACTATATACAAAATGAAGTAAAAGAATTACAGTAATTTCTGACTAATCTAGAAAATTTTGCAAGTTTAAAAAGTTGAATACTCAAAGTTCAGATGTGGTAACTAAGACATGGTAATAGATGTGGTAATTAATCTTCAACAAAATTTGTAGTTGAAAAATTGTTTCCGTATTTAATCCCTAGTTAAATTCTAGATCAGGTATGTTTTTGGGGTATGAGGTAAGTTTTAATATTGAGGTAAGTTGCCATAACTTAATTTGCCATTCTTCTGCAGAAGAAGCATGGGGGATCCTAGCAGTTGTTATCATGTACAAAGACAGCTATGTATATCTTGTAGGAATAAACACAAAGCAGTATTTGCTGATGAATTAGCTTCATTCTTAAATCTATTTTAATTTTATTTAATATATAAAATATAAAGAAAGGAGATTAAGGGAAGGAAAAGGAGAGGGAAAGAGAAGGTGTCAGGTATAAGGGGGGGGGGGGGAGAGAAAAAAAGGCATTGACTTCTGACTCTTTTTAGCATAGTACAAGATAAAAACACTCCAGCCTCAACTTTTTGCTTTTACACATTAATATATAACTAGCCATTTCTATAATGACAAATCTACCTAATCAACAAAACTAAAGTCAAAGTTTCATTTTTTTTTCATCACAAGTACAAAATCCAGAAGTGATATCCAAATGAAAAACATACTCAAATATATTCTCATTGATAATACATTGATTTTCCAAAATTGGATAATCCAATTCTTCATTTTACACTTCTGATAGATAATTAATGCTAACCTTCATCTTTTTTTCTTTAATTGCAAGTAAAACTGAATGGTTGGTTTCATTTCCAGCACTGGATCTTGCAGTATAAGGAAAGTTGCCAAAGCATATGGATCATATCTTGTACATTCATTTTCATTTATATAGATTGCCCAGCAGGGGCTATAGGTACATCATAGGCAGAATATAATATCTCAAAATTTTTAAAACAACCATTATACATTAACTAATTTAAAGTATTTTTCCCATGTTTGACCCAGGCTTTCCAATGAAATATCTTTGCTGCTATCTTCACATTTGGATTATACCACAGCTTCAATTTCTCCTGTAATTTTGGGACCAAACTGCTTACCTATTAATAACTAATATGTCTAACAGCTTTCAAGCTGGAAAAAGAACGTCCCCTTTTACTAAACATTGGTGCTCAAAGTTGCCAATTTTTCAAATACATGGATGTTGGATCCAATAGGAGAGCAATTGGAAGATAATATTTAGACACGTTTTCAGTCCATAGAAATATAGGTGTTAGAATATAAGCACAATGGTTAGAGTTAAAAATCTGGTAGATTAAAGCCACTATCATAAAGCAGTCTAAATATGAGCAAAGTTATTTAGGGATTTTGGCTTGCCATGAACATTTGTACAAACAGCTAAAGCCAAAGCTAAAGGTTTCCCTGTCCATTTGTGTCTGATTCTAGGACGTGGTGCTCATTTCGGTTTCTTAGCTGAGGGAGCCAGCATTGTCCAAGGACATTTTCCGTGGTCATGTGGTCAGCATGACTATGCACCAAAGGCACACAGAATGCCTTTGTGGTACCTATTAATCTACTCATTTGAATGCTTTCAATCTGCTAGATAGGCAGGAGCTGGGGCAAGGAACAGAAGCTCACTCAATTCTGTGGTGTTCGGACAAGCTCAGGGTCTTTAACCACTGAACCATTGCCCACCCCATAAAATATCTATTAGGAATTAATATTTGAATCCTTCTTAAAATATACATTAGCCTTAAGGTAGCATTCATTTGAATTATATTAATAGTTCAGTGAAAAAAAGAGTTAAAATCTAAATTAATAATGCGATCTCATATTGTCAATAGGATATCTTGTGTGTGATGTTTCTCAGGAGCACACCATTTCATTGTTCTAGCAATGAATGGGTGGTTTGTTAAAAAAATTCAAAGGTGACAAGTGTATTTCTAATAACAGATCACACTGAAAAAGCCTTGGTTCATTATCTGGCCATTTTCATTTCTTTCGGATTTTAATTTATGACCTTTAGCATCAGGAATCAATGCTACCATTATTTTTCTGTGCTATTTTATGATGAAATTATTTGCAGCTTCATTTTGATGGGGGGAACTTTTCCCTTATTTTCGCAGCCAGATGTACCTCCTTGCCTCACAGAAGAGCAGCTTAATGCCCTTCTGGAAGACTGTATGCAAAGCCTAAGAAGAGAATGTGATCTTAATCTGACCAAATGTCAGGAAAATTCTGTGGAGAGGATGAGCCCTTGTAACACCTTGGAAGAGAACGTGCCAGATTCTAGGAATGAAGTGTCAGATGATATTCAACTACCAGCGAACGAGGAAATGCTTGGAGATGAGTATAAAGATATATTTTCAAAGGAAAATATAGACTCCTGCTGTAATCCCAGCAAGACATTGTTTGAATTTCCCATGTCAGAGAAAAAGGGAAATGAAGAAGACCAAGAGGAGGCAGCAGACACTGCTAATAGCTCTGAAGATGTCTCCATGTCAAAGGTTCTCAGTACAGACAAGATGAAAAAGCCTTCTTTTTTTGATGAACCTTTTTATTGTGTCAGCATGAACAATGAGCTTTCCACAGATGCCAGCATTCCTAGCATACCACTAAAAACCAGAGGAGGTGAGGCTGCTAATAAACTTTTAGACGAAGCATTTGATTATGATTTTAAAAGCCCAAGCAACTCAAGCAGGATTTCATCAAACATATGCACTAATGTTTGACGCTTATGCTGGTGGGGCACAAAAGCACAGAATGATGTTGAGAATAGCAGAACATTTCAAAATGCTTTCTGACATTTTTTTTAACTGACATAAATAGCAACAATACTACTTCTCTATTTAAAAAGTACCAAAAATAACGTTTTTGTCAGTTAGTGGTAAGGTGGGATAGGCATCTGTCATGATTTAATAGGCAAGTATGCTCCTTCTCTTTTTTATTTTGATAAATTGTACAAAAATTTCAAAAATATCAGCTGATAATATTTTTAATATAAAAAGCTCAAAATCATAGAGAAGAGAATGTGTAACTGTTACCTTTACCTGGCAATGGTATCTTGATAGATATATTTCCTGTTACAAACCAAAATTTTCTGGCAATCTTTCTTAATTATATAACCAAAACAATGCTGCTGTGACACAGAATTCTTAAATTTCAACCTACATAAAGATATGAATAACAGAGTTGGAAGGGACCTTGGAGGTCTTCTAGTCCAACCCCCTGCTCAGGCAGGAAACCCTATACCACTTCAGACAAATGGTTGTCCAATCTCTTCTTAAAAACTTCCAGTGTTGGAGCATCCACAACTTCTGGAGGCAAGTTGTTCCACTGATTAATTGTTCTAACAGTCAGGAAATTTCTCCTTAGTTCTAGGTTGCTTCTCTCCTTGATTAATTTCCATCCATTGCTTCTTGTCTCACCTTCAGATGCTTTGGAGAATAGCTTGACACCCTCTTTGTGGAAATTGCTGAGATATTGGAACACTGCTATCATGTCACCCCTAGACCTTCTTTTCATTAAATTGACATACCCAATTCCAGCAACCGTTCTTTATCTGTTTTAGCCTCCAGTCTCCTGATCATCTTTGTTGCTCTTCTCTGTACTTTTTCTAGAGTCTCAACATCTTTTTTACACCATGACGACCAAAACTGGATGCAGTATTCCAAGTGTGGCCTTACCAAGGCATTATAAAGTGGTATTAACTCATCACGTGATCTTGATTCTATCCCTCTGTTAATGCAGCCTAGCACTTTGTTGGCTTTTTTGGCAGCTACAGCACACTGCTGGCTCATATTTAAGTAATTGTCCAAGATCCCTCTCATAGTTACTACTATTGAGCCACGTACCACCTATACTATACCTGTGCATTTGGTTTTTCTTGCCTAAATGTAGAACCTTACTTTTTTCACCACTGAATTTCATTTTGTTAAAATAATGACAAATTATTTTAAACATGCTACCAAGCTTTTCATTTTTCTCTTCAAATACAGGCTTCTCCTCTGCATCAATTGCATTAACTGGAAGATTAGATTAGTCTGAATTTAATTTGAATACTAATATTTAATAGTATTCTTAAACTTTGCTTAAGTGTATTCTTTTATCACACAACAATATTTCTTCTGCTCTTTGCTGGTCAATAAATAATATTGCTGTTGAAATAAGATGCTCTCTCTGAATCTGTTGCAACATCTGGTTGCTTTTTTGCTTGTAATATTTTGAAGTTAAATAACATTGGTACTGGATGAAGGAATTTAAATCAAATAAAAAGTCAGTATATACTCATTTATCCATTTCAGAGGTAAATAGCAATATCTTTCTTACATTGTCTATTGCTGCTTTCCTCCCTTGCAGAACTTAGGTTGCATTTAGTGTTCACTAAATTCCACCTCTTATTTTGCTAACATTTCATGACAGGTTTAGAATATAATGTCAATAGAGATTCTCAGCCATCAGATCATGGTTATCCCAAAGGTCCTTTTCAAAAGGCAACTGGATTTTCTTGGCTTTTTTCCTTGAAAATGTTTTGCTTCGTTAATATACTCTTCTTTCACCATTTCTTTCATTCTTTTTTTAAATGTCAGTATGAATGGATTGTGGCTGGTCCATTGTGTTTCCGTTGTCAAAGCTTGTGATTAAACTTAATGGATTAAATGCCACTGAACAAGTTGGTTTCTCTGAAACAATGCAGTTGTTGAAAAAAAGAATTGTATAAGGGTAGAAGATGGGGAAAAAGTGTCATGGGATGGGAAGGGAGGGAGGGAGGTACATGGATAACAAAATAGACTTAGTTGGCTCAGTCCATGTCTTCCTTGGTTCTACTAATGTTAACTATGCCTCTTTGCCCTAATAAATATACTGGTCTCTATCTGCACCAAAATGAAGTCTAGAGTTATCCATTCATGCCCTAGGCATAGATTACTAATGCTACCCCCAGTGTCACATAGAGTATAATGTTTCCATGTTATTTAAATTTACCTATGCCTCAGAAATAGTGCCCAGAATTGTTGGCTCAGATCTTTTCGCTCAGTGGCTATTCTGTTGATATCTTTAATATTGTTTACTTTAATAAGCAGCTGCAAATGATGATAACATAGACTGCACAGATTAGAACATTATATAATTTCTTATAATGGGCAGGTCTGGTACATGAGCAATTAGCTATCTAAAATAGCCAAAGTTGAAACTAATAGCAAGAATGGGAAAAGAATAATAATGAAGAATAGATGTAAACAAATATAGTTACACATGCTCAGAAATAGATATACATTATTGAACATTGAAGGACACTTATTATCTTGGATACCATTTCATTTTTCAGTGGGAGTGCAAGACAATGTGTATTAGCAGCCATTCTGTCTCTCTTGAGTTGTCTGTATTTGTTTCTCCTTGTTCAAACCCAGATAACCTTTGGATACCAATATTCTATTAGCTGAAATGTCAAACTTGTCTAAAATTATCCTTAATTCTTCATCAGAATTAATAATACTGTGTCCCAGTTACATAGAAATGAATAATAGATGTCAGAATTGATAACAGATGAGATTTTATTTTTTATTTATTAAACAGATTTGTGTGACCACCTAATCCACACCCAGTGACTCTATAGTTTAAAATGGGTCCCCAACCCCCCAGTCTGTGGACCGGTACTGGGCTACGGCATGCCAGCAACCTGTCCGCACAAATAAGCAAAGCCCCATCTGTGGGATGCAGGCAGCACACAAAACCACACACTTCCTGGTCTGTGGAAAAACCTTTCTCTATGGAACTGGTCCCTGGTGCCCAAAAGATTCTGTAGTTTAAAAAAATGTGAGAAAGTGTCATACATATTGTTTAACCTTTAAAGTTATTCTGTTGAACCTGGATGTAGATAAAAATGTAAAAAGTGGTCTTTCAAACAATTTCTATGGTACTCAGATCTATGGATTAAATCCAAATTCTACCTGTGAACAGCAAGACTCATTCTTTCCACTCTTGAATGTAGATCTAATGGACGAGATTGATTTTAACTAGTTCTTCTCTTCCTCGGGAGCAGATTGAGCCATTGAAACTTTATCTATTTGGAGGATTAAGAATATTGTTAGGCTCTCTGAGAGTTTTTAGCTTTCACTGAATTAAATAAAATTAAATATTTTTGTCTGGGTCTTGCATATTTTTTAAAGTAAGATTTCCAGCATGGTATGTAATAACCCTTAAATACCTACTTAATAATATTTAATTTTATTAAGTGATAACAAATAGAATAATTTATTGTGTGAACAGATTTGCAATTAATCTCCCTGGGAAAAAGATTAAGAATGGAGGTCATTGTAATGTAAATTATGAAATTAGTCAAAGTACCTCTGGCTCCTGCAATATTGTATAGAGGTCATAAGAAAAGGAGTGATCTTACTAATGTCAGTATTAATTGCCAGAGGTTAAATAAGGTAGGTAGGTAAACATTATTATGGTCTTTCATAGCACATGTACAAATATGCATATGTAGATAAAATTCTATGCACAGTACATCATAAAAATAAGTGATTATAGAATTGTGTAGCCTAACAAAATATTGAGGTGGTAATGATGAGAGTTCTTGTGGGCAACAAAATTCAAAATTTATTCTTTCAAGTTGAATACTGAAGACCTTTCAATAATCCAAGAATGGTTTTATTTCTGTGCAGATGAGCTGAAAGATGAAGATGTGAATGAAGAGTAATGTGCTATCAACCTAAACAACGTTGGTAAAATCTATTTCATTAATTCTTTGTGTATTGTTTCAGGAAAATTTGTCTCATAATTAATATTTTTGTCTAATTTTTACGTTGCAATAGGACTTCTAAATAAAGATCATCTGATTAACTGCTTTCTGGGGATGACTTCTGTACATGAAAATGTTTTACAGATCTAAAACTGTTAAGCTCCTCTATCTGCACATATATATCCCAGTTACATCAATATTTATATTGTTCAGCAAATTTATGTAAGTGACAATAATAGCACTTTTTCTGACCATAAACTATATTTACAGTAAATATTAATAGAACTATTTTTTTCTCCTGAATGTGCAATAATCTGTAAACATAAGTATCATTTGAATAAACATTTTTGGAGGTAGATGATTATCTGAAGCATTCAATAGTGAACATTCTGGATTTTTGAAAACAAAGCAAACATGCAAAGAATAGTGTGGATAGCATGCACAAATATTGGCAGTTATTAATCTGTTTTTCTACATTTGGCTGTCTGAGAACAATCATGTGGTCATCTATCCATTAGCAAACTGTTTTTCCTTAAAATCTGTAGCAAATGGAGATATCCAGTATCAATAAAGTGCAGGCATGTTATGGTTGTCTACAGAAATAGGTTGACATTTCCTTTTAATTTTGCTCTTTTCTGATTTTAACTGGTGTGAAACTTCTGATTCTAAAAATTACTGTGACTTTTCAACTTTGTTTTGAAAATGCATTGAAGTACATGGGAAGGGGTCTCAGTCACTCTGCCTAACAAACCAGGTTGGCCCAAGAAACATAGTCATAGAGGAGAGCTGGGTGCAAGAGCTGCTAGCACATCCATCAAAAGGAAAAAAATAAGCCAGGTTTAGATTTGCTGGTATCACATGTCCTAAGAACATGGAGAGATTTTGGCAGATAGGAGAAGAGTGCATGACTGTTTGCCTGAGTAAGAAATCAAGAAGCATAAACAAACTTGACTGTTTTCATTTGAACAAATAGATTTACAGCAATCAGTTTAGCAATGGAATGTCCTAGGCTAGTGCTGTGCTATTTTAATGGCAATAACGGGCAAAATAATGCTAAATAATGAAGCAGACAAATGTTGATTATAATTCATCTAAACTATTACAATTGTTCAAGATAAACTACAGTAATCAGGTCTCTCTGTCCTGGTTGGGACAACATGGAGGAAGGACCTAGCAGAGTCCACTTCTCTGGCAGTTCTTTTGCATTCTCTACAGTTCAAGAAAGTTTTTATGCAACATAGATCTTTCTTTTTACATTTTTGCAAAGTTCTAAAAAAGCAGTAATAAATTAGATACGTCACTGTATCCTGACATTAGTTTGACAAAACATGTCATCTTATTAGCTAATACAGCTTTACATTGTTTAGCAATATATGCAAGGCATTACTCATAAACACCAGATGTTCTTTTCTTAACCACAAGTATTCCACAGTTCAGACTTTTCTTATTAACCAGCTCACCATGCCAGGTTCCTGTTTTCTCAATTTTAGGATCAGAATTAAATTCTTCTGAAAGAATTCAGTTTATAAATCAAGAATATACCATTTGTGTTAATTAAATTGATTAATAAATTAATTAATTTAATTCAATAATTTGATTTATAGTTTAGTTAAAGCAATTAAAATCTTAATATTTAATATTAAATTATTTAAAATATTTTAAAGTAGCTTTTTGAGGCAGACCTGCCTTCATCTTGACCACTGAACCCTACAGCCTATAGTGTTCCCTATATTAATCAGGCCAATCTCAATGTGCATGTGCCTTCTTCTACCCATGCTGGTCAGCTAAAAAAGTACAAGTCATTTTCATATCATCTGCAGCATATAGGTTGTTCGTTTGACCTGGGTTTGATACTAAGCCTCTCCTCAAATATCCACAAGAGGACTCTGATTTTGAAATTTAATAAACTTAATAAAAGCATAAGTAGTTCATCTTTTTTTATTGAGTCAGTCAAATAATGAAAAGGATACATATAACAAATTAGGATCAAAATGCTATGTAATACGCAAAACAATAAATCAATAAAATGTACACCAAACTGCAGTTTGAGGAAAAATTGATGCAAGTGTTCCATAGACTAAAAATGCTGAAAAGGGAAACTCCATCCCAAAAAATTCTGAAAATAAAATTTGAATTAATATATTTAATATGTAATATATTTATTAGATATGGTTCCAGAGGATTAAATTAAAAGCACCAGAATTTATTAAAGTATATTCAGTGATAAGAATCAATGAGGCACACCAGATAAGACAGTGGTGGCGAACCTATGGCATGCGTGCCAGAGGTGGCACTCAGAGCCCTCTCTCTGGGCACTCACGCTGTTGCCCCAGCCCTGCCTCCCCCCATGGCCCCCTCCTCACCAGCAGCCCCCCTGGAGGAGAGCCACCACCAGGTGCACCCCACGCAGAACAGCACAGCCAAGGACATGGCAGCTGGGCAGCGGGGACAAGACTCCGCCCTCATGCCCCATCCCATGCAGATGATGCTGGGGGGCGCGGGCAGAGGGCATAGCCACCATGGTGCTTCTGGGCCACCTGGGTGATCTGTGGCAGGCCATGGAGGCGGTAGGTGGTCTGCAGGGTGGGGATGGTGTGGGGGTGGGCGGGGGAGATTGGGCACTCGGTCTCTAAAAGGTTCGCCATCACTGAGATAAGAGAAACTTTGCCTTCAACACAGGATTGGGAGACTAATGTTGGAGAATATGTGGATACTGAAAAATTGACTGTATATATATTCACAGCAGAAATCTAATCAAATTCAAGCAGGAATTGTTCATTGAAATGCGGCATATATGCAAGAACAAAACAAGTCCAGACCCCCAGAATATGTTTTTTTTAAAGAAAAGGATAAATAGATTTTAAAAATAATTAAAAGGACCCAAATACTGCAGAAATGAGTAGTAAATGCAGGTGATTAAAGTGTAATAGAATTTAACATAGTTGTGCAGGCCATTTTGTAGAGGATCCTGGCCTTTGTACTCCCATTTTTGCCACATTGTTTCATTTTTTTTCAAGATTTCCCAATACATGTGCTGATGTGGCATCAAGATCAGCAGTAAAGCGAAGAAACACAGACTTTACTTTTGTGCATCATGCACCATAAAAGCATTGCAATTGCATATTTCAGTTTGCCTAGCATCATCAATACCAACCAGAGGTCATGATAGAGTTCATGTTCATTTCACTTTTTGTGTCTGACAAATATATGAGTCCACCCACACTTCTGGTCTGCGAGTTTTTCTTGCAGTGTACAGCAGCCTTGAGTCTAGGCCAAAATGCTTATACTGATATATAAAGCCTTGTATAACTAGGATATCTAGTCACTTTATCATTTTTATACCTGCCCAGCAATTAAAGTACAGCAGGGCCTTCCTTTGGATGTGGTGCACTAGTTACGCCTTGGCATTTGGCAATCTGAGGGGATACTTTTGAAACCCTTCCTATCCAGTTGCAATAAGCACTGAATCTTTATAACTTTTGGCATCAACTAAGCACCTCTGTTCATCAAGGCCAGAGTAGGCTGCCTTGGCTCTTGACTCTTGACTCGTGGACTTCCCAGAATTCCTGAGCAAGCATGGCTGGCTCAGGAATTCTGGGAGTTGAAGTCCATGAGTCATAAAAGAGCCAAGGTTACCTACCCCTGAATTCAAGGCCTTTCTCTAACTCTACGCCGCTATATCTTGCTATTATTTTATATTTTTGTATTGTTTGAATCATTATAATTTTTCTGGACCGGGACGCTTTGCGCACAGTCACTCAAGCTCTCGTCACCTCCCGCCTGGACTACTGTAATGCTCTCTACATGGGGCTCCCTTTGAGGAGCACCCGGAGACTTCAACTGGTCCAGAATGCGGCCGCGCGGGCGGTGTTGGGAGGGACTCGTCGCTCCCATGTAACACCGCTTCTGCGCGAGCTGCACTGGNCTAGGGAGGATTTTATTTAGGGTGATTTTAAAAATAATTTTAAATAGAAGCACAGCTTCTAATATTCGGTTTTTTAATCTGGTTTTATAGGGGTTTGTATTTTTATGTTTTGTATTTGTACTGTTTTTAATACGCTGTGCACCGCCCTGAGTCCTGCGGGAGAAGGGCGGTATATAAATTAAATTATAATAATAATAATATAATAATAATAATTTTAAAGTTTTGTTTTATTATACCCACTTTGGAATTAATTTGATAGAAATTAGGCTGCTTTAAAACTTTCTCTTAAGTTCTTGAAAAATCTTCTACATTTCACATATAACCTATATATTCACATATAACCTTTATATGTGGGATCCCAATTCTGATCTGATTATCTTATGATCTGAGCAGAGCAGCAGTTATTGATGCTATGACTCACAATCTCTTGCCGCATGACAGGGGTGCATTTTACAGCCCCCAGAGACCCCAAAATCTGAGTGTGGTTTTTGAAACCCCTCCAACGGCTGCCACCAAATTGTAATTTTTAATGTGATACAAAGGGAATATTATTACTCTATGTTTATATAATTTCATTAACATATTAATTTTAATTTACAATTGAGTTACAGATTTTTATACTGGTCATATTACTTCATTAAATATCTGAGAACTGCCTTGGTAAGAAAATGTTTGGGTATTCCTGCTACAATCCTGTATCTCTATGCCAACCCAAAAGATGCTAGGTAGCACCAATCCTGCCAATGAAATGGTCAAAGTGAATGATTTGCTTTGTTCCTGGAAATGCAGTGATGGGTAGTTCCATTTTATAATTAATGTGCTATTTTTTATGCTAGTTCTTGGATCTTTTAAAATTATATGTGTGTTATAGCCTTTAGGAGAGATCCAACTAAAAACAACTTTTGTTTTCTGTACCGTTGCACAGTTGCTAAATAAATAGAACTTAACAAGTAGTTTAAATTAAAAATGCCATTCCAGCCTCAGTTTGCCATTATATTTTAAATAATTCAGATATTCTGCCCTTGGCCAGAAACATGTGCCATCACTTCAAACTCCTGTCTGCTTCCCTCTCAATAGTTTTAGGATTAGAACTGAAGACAGTTGCTCAGCAAATAAAGAGTATTACAATTGCCCTTTCATCATCTTTGTTCTGCTGCTCATGTCTGCTAGCTGATCATTGCAATTAGCCATCTTCCTAGCATTCTTAATGCTAAATAATATCAACAGCTTTTTCTTAATGCTAAATGAAATAAAAACAGATTATTCAGAAGTTTTCAAATTCAAAAGGAACACAATCAGAATGAAACACGACAACTGGAGATAGACAGACAGACAGGCAGGCAGGCAGGCAGGCAGACGGACGAAGGCAGAGAAAAAAGGTTGGACAGAAGTTGGAGAATGAAGGGTAGAGGACAAGTGTTTGTTCCTGGGCAGAGAAGAACAGTCCAGGATGGCTTCCCTAGAAGTCCAGAGGGATGAGAGCTCCACCCAAGACCCAAGATATTGAAGAGCTAGGAGATATCCAACTATTACCCAAACTAGGACTAGCACTGATGATGTTACCTAGTTGAGATAATGAAACGTCTGCAAGAAAACAACCAAGTTCAGAGAACACCAAGGACCCCTCATTTCAATCCTGAGCTACAAATATTCTCCTTTATTGGGAGATCCAACTAGTTGCAAGTGCCAGATTCACTCCAAGCCTTTGAGGGGATGGAGAGGATTGGTTGTTGATAGAGAAGCTCTGGTTTTGGGGGAAAAAGTGGGCAGAAGACCCCTGCCCCCATGCAGAAGCAGATGGTGTTTTGGCTGAAGTGGAAAAAGGTCAAGCAATGCTGAGCACGTTCCAGTAATCCCAGCCCATTCCTTTCTTTTCTCGTTTTTGTCAGAAGATGAAGATGAAGAAAAAGGAGGAGGAAAGGAGAGGTAGGGGGGGAAGGTCACTGTTGGCAGATCTGGGAGGAAATTCAACACCAGCACTCTGTTGTTTAGCCTCTTATAAATCCCTGCTGAAAATAATTGTATATTAGGGTAAAAAGCATCCACTGTTGTGTATTTCTTTGTCCATTATCACCCTGCCAAAGAAATGCATCCCCACTTTTAAAATGAACCCTGTCACACTGTAACACAGTTATAGAAAGCGTGCAAATTTTAAATTATGCTGACAAAATCACATTAGAGGAATGCCTTTTCCCGTTGGATGTACTCTACCTTCCCAGATTGTGTAAGAGCAAATGTAACATTAAAACTGTTTTGTAATGTCTGCATACCCTTCTCACCCTTTTGTTTTATGCATTCTGTTCTTATTTCCTGAGGCTAAATCACACAGAGGTAAAGTTATGATGGTTATGATGTGTAGAACCTTTGCAAAGGTTTACCCAATAATGTTCAAGGAAAGAAAATAAAATCCTGAACATTTACAATGATGCTTAAAAGTTTGAGAACCTTTTTGAATTTTCAATATTTCTGCATAAATATGACCTAAAACATGTATATACTGGTAGTCCCCGACTTACAACCATTCATTTAATGACCGTTCAAAGTTAAGTGCCGTGGTGGCGCAGTGGTTAGAAGGCAGCACTGCAGGCTACTTCTGCTGACTGCCTGCTGCCAGCAGTTCGGCAGTTCGATTCTCACCGGCTCAAGGTTGACTCAGCCTTCCATCCTTCCGAGGTTGGTAAAATGAGGACCCAGATTGTTGGGGGCAACATGCTGACTCTGTAAACTGCTTAGAGAGGGCTGCAAAGCACTGTGAAGCGGTATATAAGTCTAAGTGCTATTGCTACAATGGCACTGAAAAAAGTGATTTATGACTGTTTTTCACTCTTATCACCATTGGTGAACTTCTTTGCATGTACTTCCCACTTCAGTTTCTTAGGATTAAGATCAAGACTTTGACTTGGCCATTCCAAAACATTAACTTTCTTCTGTTTTAACCGTTCTTTGTACAATTTGTGTGTGTGGGTCATTGTCTTGCTGCAGTTGTGTTGTGTTGTGTTGTGTTGTGTTATGTTATGTTATGTTGTGTTGTTGTTGTTATTATTATTATTATTATATTTATTTATTTATTTATTTATTTATTTATTTATTTATTTATTTATTTATTTATTTATTTATTTATTGAATTTATATACCGCCCTATCTCCCTTACGGGACTCAGGGCGGTGAACAGGCAATAATAAAAACCACGATAAATATACACAAATTTCTGTTCTAAAATCAAATTAAATAACAGGCCTGCTCTAAAAATACCCCATACAAAACCCCCACTAAAACATAATCAAACTACGCTAATAATCAAACTACGCATAATCAAACATAACTATGTTATGTTATGTTATGTTATGTTATGTTATGTTATGTTATGTTATGTTATGTTATGTTATTGGTTTATGTACAAATTCTAGACCACAGAAGGTCCTGCACTGATACAATAGCTGTAATTAGTATATGGAACAAACTGTGATCTTGTATATACACAATTACCATTGTTACAAACATGGGGCTTTGTTTTGAGAGGACTTGGCCTCAATTAAAAGTATAAGACTGGTATTATTTATTTATTTATTTATTTTTTAGATTTATATCCCGCCCTTCTCCTTGCGGACTCAGGGCGGCTAACAACCGGATAAAAATACAAAGATATCAAACTACAAATTTAAAAAGTTAGTTAAAAGGGAAATATTAATAATTGGTCTAATTAAAATTATAATTAAAACCCCCTCTAAAAGTTTCCCCTAGGCCAGTCCCGCAAGCTGGAATAACCATGTCTTAAGGGCGCGGCGGAAGGAAGGGAGATCAGGGATCACCCTGATCTCTGGGGGTAGTTCATTCCAGAGGG
>NW_015386278.1:597754-647252 GCF_001527695.2 Protobothrops mucrosquamatus | reverse complement strand
AGGGAGCGGGTCACCCTGAAGAGGGAGGCCGGGCGGTTATCTGATGACGCAATGAGGGTGGAGTAGTAATTAGATCTCGCCACTCTCATTGCCACAAGGTAGGATCTAACATGTATCCTTACCTGTGTTCGGTCGGATTCGGTTCGGGTAGCCCTCCAACTGCTCTCTAGGCGTCTTTTCCGGCGTTTCATCTCTCTCATGCTGGCAGCAAAACAACAAAGGGTCAATTCTTAGATTCCCTAAGACCAATAATGTATCTTAATAGAAATATGGAGAGAAAATTATTGGTATCAGAATCTGTTTGAAAGAAGATTTATTTCAGAAATGTTCCCTAAATCTGCAATCCCCTGCTAGACCAGCTACTAGAGGGGGCTGTAAAGCTGTTATAGGATGACTCTTATCCAGTTACTTTGGTTGGTTAGAAATCTATATTTGAAAAACACCGTGGCCTATCTAACTGATTTTTACAACAAAAAGAATTAGTGCAGCTTCGAATAATGCTGTGAAGTTTTCCTAAAAAGAAAGCCCGTGGCTTTACTTTCATGCAGTTCTTTTTGTTTCAAGTGCATTCTATTTCTGAATGATTTATGTATGCCATTTTAAAATGGCTGGTTTAAGTATAACCATTTAAAATTTTTAAAACTGTGAACTACAATTACCCACGTTACAAAGAAATTGGCTCTTATCCAGGTGAAACTGGTCCGGTACCTCACTGGCATCAAACAAACTCCATGAAACAGGGCATTAGGTACATCTGATTCTGTCATGTATTAGACAGAAGTTCTCCAATCATATTTTTATTTATGTAACGTATTTCAAAGCTGTCAACATTGAAATGTCTTTTTATTAGGTATATAAATCATATTTTTATCTTACATGATATTCATTACTAAGGCATACATATACATGTATGGAGAGGAGGTCCACAACTATATATAACTTTGCCTAGACAGTGGGTGCTTAATTTAATTGGCCTGCTATATCAGAAAGTTACGTGTGGTGTCATCACCATATAGGCTCCATGCTGTCAGGATTTCCAGCTCTAATTAAAAAAAAATGCTTTGAGAGTTTTCCAGAAGGGTTGGGGCTAAACTCACCTCTGATTAACTGATTGGCAACATTAGCATGATGAAGATCTATCAAGTCTAAGTGCTATTGCTATTGCTAATAAGTAATCAGAAAAGATTGAAGACCAGAACATTAATGAATCTGTACAAACAGTAGGAATCAACAGGATATTTTTTAGAGATGTGCAAAACATTCTGTGTACAAGTTGTTCCATGTTTCTCTGCACAGCTCATTTTGGGTGGCATCCTGCAGAACTGAAACTCCCATTTCAAAAGTTTTCTTCCATTCACAGAACAGAATTGGACAATTTTGCCCTGGGCATGAACTGAAATACACTTGTTTCAGGCTAACATATTGGAGTGAGGACAGGTATGGGAAAAGCCCAAAATTGCAGCAGTTGGGATGGCTTAAGGGAGGGAGGAGAAGATTAGGAAAATTGCAGGCCAGGAGAACCAGTGATTGGGAAGGTCATTTTCACAATTGCTCATGTCTTGGATGCTTCACATGGGTGTGTATGGTCTTTGGAGTTGATTTTGCTCTTAGAAATTGGATGAATGGTTGTTGTATAGCAGCAGCTGAGGGGATGAATGGAAAGGCACTTGAAAGATATTGGGCAGGCAATCCAGTGGGATATGCAGTGCTGGATATCAATGGTGGCGGCAGCAGTTGATGAGGGATGGAAACCTAACTGGGATATCAGCTGCTGGAAGCTGCAAAGGGAAGAGAGGGGCCAACTCTCACCAGCCTTGCTGTGTTCACCTGAATTGCAAAACAACAAAAGTATTCCAGGCTTTGATTAGGGTAAACCATGACTGGGCCAATAATGATTCAACATAAAAAGAAAAATACATTTTGCCCAGAACAAATGATCATATTCCCAAAGTCTCACAAAATTGTTTTAGATTAGCTACAATTTGCCAAAATGCAATCCATAATGCTTTGCTTGTTCTGTTTTTTTGCTGAAACAAGTTCCACTGGGTTGAACAAAATGGGTGCTACTTACTCCATTCTCCCATCTCTGAACAGCTCCCAGCAGGGTTTATCCTACCAACCTGTTTTCCCTCCTCCCTTCCTGGTTCTCCTCATCTCCTCAGTGATATCATTGGCCTTTTCTGGTTCTTATTCTTGCTATCTCCCAAACTCACACTTCTGCCCAGAACAACCATATTTCTTTCCGTATCTTGCAACCCCATTCCCCTCAAAACAGCTCATTGTTATTCCAGATAAAGACTAAACTATTCCAAAGATAAGTTTTATTTTGGTGACGGATCACCCAAACCCATATATTCTACACACAAAATATTTTGCACATCTCTAATTATTACTATTTCACATAATGTTTCTTTACTAATATTTTACCATTGATCTGAATTGCTATATATAGCAGCTAGACAACCTCTGACCAGTTCAGTCTTCTTTTGTCAGTATTTACTTACCTGAAGAGATATCATAGAATGACCCCCGGCAGGCAAAAAAGCAGTGAGACTGGAAATGACCCTTTGCTTGTGGGAAACTGGCAGGGGGTGTCAGAAATCATGATCACATGACATCAGCTGATTGCAATGGCACTGCAGTGGTCACAAATTTGTGAATACAACTGGTTTGAGGATCCTTGAAATTTCAATTCAGTGGAAATTAATGGGTCCTGGGTTTTCTATGCATTCTTTAAATTAGTGCACTTGAGATACCTCGATTCCAAAATTGTTTGCCTGTGTTGAATTGTTTCAGCTAATTGAAGATTACAAACAGACAAATAGAGAGGATAGTTTTAGTAGTATATAGATGAAAGAAGCATTGAGCTGGAATAACTCCCTTTTTTGTTTTAATGAAAATAGGAAGAAAAATATGGAGCCATAGCTAAAAGTTGTAAATATAAACTTTGAAGTTTTTATTTCATGTACATGGGAAATTTTATCACACAATTTACATATTTTAAAACTGTAAAATGGTTAAAATGTGTACAAAATATGCTCATTCTTTGAAAAAAGTACTAATAGCAACACTACTGGGGAGGAAAATCAAATTATTCTTCAGTTCAGTGTGCAAATGAAATATAAAAATAGAAACACTACAGCCCTACAAATAGCCTTTCCTTATAATTTATTTAAATAGAACATCTACACAAACAGGAGAGTAACTATTCCAACAGTTATGAAAAAAAAATAATTTATACAAGTTCAAGGAATAGAATACAAGATGTCAGAGAGAAAAAATCTAACACAATATAAGAAATTGTTCTCAGCACTGTTTCAATGCTGTTTTCTTACTGGGAATATGAATTTTGACTATATACAACTTGCAATATATTTTTTTTTTTTTAAAAAAAACCCTCCTTAATACTACAGTAGCTTTAAATTTTGTTAGATATTTAAACTCTGCTTGATCCAAAGATTTTTTTTTTTCATTTTTCAGTCAAACAACAATGAGGTAATATTTGTATATAAAAAAATTCGCCTTTGACATTCTTTGTTTTCTAGGAACAGAGTTGTAGAGAAAGTGAAGCTAGTCTTATACTACAAGCAGTCTTCAAATGATGTTCCAGACATTCCCCCCCACCCCCCATGCAATGTGTCTTCTGCAGTCCACACTGGTGAAAAAAATTGGGTATTCTGTTGGAATGAAATGATGCCCTTAGTCCTCGGCATCCTTCAGATTTTTTCTTTTTTATTTGGCATACTGACCAATAGGAATGTACCATAATCTTACCCAGAAGTATTACAAAGGTGATAAGGCCAACACATGAATACCTCCTGTGCAAATAACATAGGTCAAAGGATTGTGGCCTATGGTAATTTGAAGCTATTTCTTTTCTTTTTTTCTTCTTGACTGACAGGGACAGTCAACATGTATACATTTTCTGCTTTGGCAATACAACAATAAGTAACCTGCTTGGTTACTTTGTCAGCTGTTTTGCACAGAGGAAGAAAACACACTGAGAACAATTCCTACCCTATTGTTCCACATTGCTTAGGGGAAACTTACTCTTTGCAATCTAAAATAGTCTTACAAGTAACTATCAAAATTCATTTAGAACAATAAATAACCTTTATTTACAATCTTTCTGTCATAGAAAACATGTAGCAAAATGGATAGTCTTGACGCATTGTTTCCGTTTCAATCTATTAGTCCTTTGCTTTTCAGAACAGGCAGGATAGGTAAAAAATAAATATTTTACATTTTATTTTATCTACAGATATCTTCCACAAAAATCATTTTTGGAAACATTTTTTTAAACTCGCCCTTGCATTTTGTAGAACAGAATTCTGTATGTAACTGTATTCACTCATTGTGCTTTTGAAACTTTCATAAAAATGTTTAAAATGTTACTGAAGGCCACCACAAGTGCTAAATTGAGATGAAAGTGCTCTTTGACACTTTAATATTGTTGCTGAATCTGTATGAGAACCAGATTGTGGATGCAGCGGCACGGGAAATCTTGCTTTACCCATATGTTCCTTGCTGCCCCTTTTTCCATAAACCTGCTTCAATCAAATGTGCCAGAATAGTTGTTTCATTTGCCCCATTATAGATTTTTTTTTAAATTTGTTAATATTGCATGTGGCTAGTTAGCAAGTATAACTTGCAAGTATTTTCCTACACAATTAAGCAAAGTAGGCCCTATTTGTGGAAACAGAACTAAGGTATAATCTTAGGTGTGAGCATAAAGTGATCCATACTGCTGAATTAAGTGGGGCTTACGCCTGAGCAAATCTGCATTGTCCAGGACAGTATGTAACAATTCATCCAATTTAGCTTGATATAAACCCCAGGAAGCATAGTCCTCTTTTAGAAAGTGAGGCAAACTCAAACCTAATTCAAATCTTCTTCCCTTCCTTCTTCTATAGATGGAAACCTCTGGTTTAATTTTTAAGTAGTCCACATAAAGATACCCTTGTTGCAAAAGTGCTGATCCATTGGACCTCCAGTTAAAAAGAGGCAGTGACAATGCCCAGCTACACAAACATCTTTCTCAAAGAAATGATTATTCATTTCTGAAACGTAGGAATGTTCTTGTTTCTGAAAGACATGTTTCTTCTGTGTTAACAGAGGTCAGATGGGAAGATTTGCAAATTTCTCTCTCTCAAAAGCATTCCCTTGAAACAGGTCATGTAGTCAGAGTCTCATGAAGGCAGGAAGAGAGGAATGAGCAAAAACAAAACAAAACACAACAAATGGTCCCCCAAGGTTCCTAGAAATTTTACAGTTCAGAAGGTGCAATACCAGCATTTTGAATTTCTATAATTAATTGCCTTCCAATCATTAATCTGCAAAAAAAAGAGACAAAAACATTGATTGTAATTAAGCAACTACAGTTAGAGGTAGATTTCTAAAATAGTAATCAACATACAAAATAAAGACCTAACTGCATTTGTTCTTGTACAAAAGGTGGGGGTATTTCAAAGGAAAGTATGCCAGAGTAACAAGCCTACTGCTTCTCTAATGAAGCAGTTGCCCAACTCAGACATCTGTAATTTAGATAATTATTTACGGTAATTTATCTGTATCAAAAATACCACGGTTGACATATGCTGCCTTTTCTTATCTGTCTTAATAGAAAGGAATCATGAGTGTTTTAGTGCTACAACTAGAGTTTATGATACTACTCCTAGTTACTGAGATTGAACAAAGATTCAGTTTTGTTCACTACATGCAAAATGGCAAAACTGCCTTTGCTAGAAACAGGCTAGATTCCAAGACTGTGTGATAAAAATCTGGTTTCATATAGCTTCTCAATATTTGCTCAGGAATTTTGCCCGCAGATACCATTTTGATGTTGGACTAGCACAATTAAGTGCAACTCAGTATCTTTATATCCTCTTTGAATCTGAAAACTAAGCATCATTTTCCCCAGCTAAGGTTCACTATGACTGCATGGAAGACGGGGGCTTTTTCCTCAGGTGGTCTGGCCTTTGAAGTTAAGAACAGAAGTTACATATGGCTGCTGACATTGCTAACATAGATTCCACTGAAAAACAGAATTAGCTGTCCCTAGCTGATCTATGGAGTATCTGGACTATGCACTGGACCTCCCCCCCCAAGTTCTAACAATTTTTCTTCTGTCCACTTTTCCTTTGTGGGTGAATCACCTTAAATTTAAGATCATTTCCTTATCCAGCAAATACATTGCTTGCAAATACATTTCTTATTTATATTTATTAAGTGTGATCTGATACAACTTTTTTAAAAAAAACATTGAGTTTATAAAAATATACTAAATCCTTTATGATATTAAATCTAACAAAACAAGGTTATTCATGTGTGTTCTTACCTTTACACTCATATTTTAGATCAGAGAAGAATGTCATTTCTTGAGAGAAGACAAACAACCCTAAGCGACCACCAGCATAGGTTTTGTCATAGAGGGGGCCAGAGTCAGCCATGATCTTCTTTCCTTCATACATCACCACTCTGTAAGGAAGAGCAGTGACAATTAATCTTTAGCATGAAACAACGTGCTTACACGGTAACCTTGAACGAGCCTTTTCAAAAGATGTGAATTCTTCAGCCTATATCTGTAATGCTTACCTAATGAAGCCAGTTTTTGGCCTGTGAGTGAGACGCCATCTGTAAGCAGTGAAATCTTTCCAACCTATCTGACGAGGGTCATGCCACAAGGTCTTTACCTGAAAGGTAAATGTAAAGGTGAATTGTGCATTGCAATTACATTTATATAAGCCCTAGAGATAAACCATAAGCTCTTAGCAGGTACAAAAGAGTTTTCTTAAAAAAAAAAAAAAGCTTGTTATGCTTAAAATGTTTTATTAAGATAGCTACGTCTTACACTAGTGCAGTGGTTCGCAACCTTTTTAATGCCGTGACCCCCAACCGGTCGTAAGTCGAGGACTAAACCGGTCGTAAGTCGAGGACTAAACCGGTCGTAAGTCAAGGACTTTCCCTGCCTGGGAGCGCCGCACATGCGTGGTTCCGCCCCCTGCGCTGGCCGAGGCATAGCTGGCAAGCGGCAGAGATGGAGCAGGCCGACCACCAGCTGGCCCAGCTCAAGGGAGGTAAGGCACCCGCCGGAAAAGGGGAAAAAATGGCGGACAGCCTTGCTTGGCGACCCCCGTGAAATGGTCGATCGACCCCAAATGGGGTCGCGACCCATAGGTTGAGAACCGCTGCACTAGTGTAATTTACCAAGGTTTTTGAAAAGAAAAATGAGTTCATTAATAATAGAAATGATCAATTACCTGTTCAGGAGTATTTCCAGTATGCCACAAGGCATTACGAAGGTGCATTCCAGGGCCCGTGGTGGAGTTCACTACTTTGATAGAAAGACCTGAATATCCCTGAGCTTTGGTTGGCTGTGATTCCCAATACGTTTGGGTAACTTGCTTCCACATGACCACATAAAAACGGCTGCTGGATTGATACCCAAATACAAAGCCAGCATAGTCATCATCTCTTTCCGTGTTAATGAAGAAAGTGCCACTGAAGTCAACAGCATTAAATTCATCAAAACCTGAGAAAAAGAAAATTAAGTAACTGTCAGCTTTCAGATGGATGTCAATTCATGCTTTAAAATCCATCCTTCGTAAGGTTTCCATTAACAAACCCTCCCCCCCTCTCTTTCTCAAATTAAAATTGGCCTGGGGTTTGTGTTCAAAACTTCTAATGAAAACATATAAATATATTTTCTGGATGATTGTGGTTTTCCCCTCACTATTTGCACGGTCAAAGTATTTTCATACAACGAATTGGAATTAAATGGAATTAGAACTACGGTTCATAACTGCATCTTAAATCATGATTTACATTCATTGCACTGTGAAATGCTACATCTTTTCGGCAAAAGCAAAAGTGATAGGCATACTGAACAGGGATCCAGTGTTCAGAAAGAGCTTTTGTATTCAGAAGTTCTGTTATGCAGACTTACTATCCTATTTGATAAGGCTTAAAGGAGCTTAAGCAACATTGTTGTTGTTTAATTTCCTGAAATCAATGTTTTGCCCTCTTTCCTTCAGTGCCTGTTCCAAAAACTGAGCAGTTGGAATTTTGAAGAATGCTTTATGAAAAACATTTTTTTTAAAAAAATAAAGCCTTAAAATAGTTATAAGCATGATGGTGAAGTGAAGGCATGTAAATGTGAGACTGAAGAATACCTACATCCTAATACAGTGATGGCGAACCTTTTAGAGACTGAATGCCCAAACTGCAACCCAAAACCCACTTATGCATCGTCGAGTGCTGGGTGGGTGTGGCCAACTGGGTGGGCATGGCCCATTGGGTGGGCGTGCCTGCAGTGGTAACAGCAGACTGGGTGGGACTAAAAAGTTCAATCAATCAATTCCAACTTTGCAAGATCTTTTTTTTTTCCCTGCGAAAAGTTGAAATTGACTGATTGAACCTTTTTTTTTTTTTTTGCACACGGTGGCGGAGGCCTAAAGCAAAAAGGTTTTATAAAACCCAGCTGAAGGCCTAGGACTGGGGCAACGGGACGCATGCCCACGGAGAGAGCTCTAAGTGCCGCCTCTGGCACCCGTGTGGATAGGTTCGCCACCATTGTCCTAATACAACAATATGGTATTTGTTGACCAAAAGGAGAGGATTCTCAGTGGATGCGTGTGCACATATATAAAAGATTCAAAAACTTTGATGCTCACCAATAGCAAGTCCAGGATCACAGTTGACAGTCTGAACCAGTTCTTTGCCTTTGTGACGAACAATCCAGTTGGGATCAATTTGAGATGTTCCCTTCGGATCCAAGGGAATCATCTGGAATCGACGGAAATCTGTCTCACTTATGTGAACATTCTCAGGGCAGACGTCATCAATGTCATTAACGTTATCATTGTCAAAGTCATCTTTGCATGCATCTCCACGTCCATCACCTGGCAAAAAAGAGGGGAATAAGGGGAGGAATCCAGAAAGAAAGATGTGAACATCAGAGCCAAAAATCTGGCACATCTTAGACTTTCAGTAGCAGATATATTGAGAAATTACACACATGAACAAGTTCAAGAATTAGCTAAGTGGCTGGAATTCTTAGCAGCTAAAGTAATTTTTAAATAACAGCCACTTTTAAATGTTTAAACAGGAGGGCCTGTTTAAACATGTCCTTAAAACCTGGCTGTGTTCCCTGATCCTGGGTTACCATGGGTGGTATGCCCCTTGGAAGATATTTCAATTGTTTAATTTATTGTTTTTTTCCCTCTAGACTTTGTTTCTATTGTTTTTCTTAGATGTAGAAAAATGTATGTATGCCTGTAGGTATATATGTACCGTATGCATGTACGGTATGCCACTCAGAGTCATACAAATTGGGGTAAGCTAACATTTTAATAAACAAACAAACAAAATTTAAATATTACAAGGAGTAAAAGAATGCTGCATTTGCAGAAAAGCAGCATATTCATTCATATTAATGCTTTTTAGTAAACTATATTGAAGACTGCATTACACATCTAAATGTTATGCAGTCTCTTCTAATTTGATGCAAATTATCTTTCTTACCATCCGAATCAACTTGGTCTGGGTTGGGAACCAATCTGCAATTATCTCTGTCATCAGGAACACCATCATTGTCATCATCGTGGTCACAGGCATCCCCCTTCCCATCCTTGTCATGGTCAGCTTGGTTAGCATTGGGCACGTAAGGACAGTTATCAAGATTATTCTGGTGGCCATCTTCATCAATATCCTGATTGTCATCACACTTATCCCCTATGCGATCGGAATCGGAATCCATCTGAAAGCAAAATGTAGAACGCATTAGGATAAAGATTTACAAACCCTGGAAGATAGCATCTTGAAACATGAGGCAATCCAGTAGTCTCTTTTTGGGCTGACCCTCCAATAGTCAGATTGAATCCTTCATTTCATTAGCTTGTGGAGAAGCAGCTTTTGCACCCATGGAGCTTTCACTTTAGAAATATGTATAGGAGGATACTAATGTGCACTCAAAGTTTGGAATTATTGGGAACTTTAGCTTTCTGTAGGATTCACCTTCAGTTAAAGATAACCTCTTAACACCTATCCAGTTTATTTTGGCATATTGGGAAAAGTCAAACTTTTCTATGGCTTCTAACATATTAGTGCATTTTTAAGGTTGGTAGCATATTTTTAAGGTTGGTAGCAACTGTAATGTTTCTGCTTTTCTAAAATATAATCAAACAACATTTAGAAGTTGAAGGCTATATTAAATAATCCTAAATTGTCTGGCTTTGTTCTGCTGCAAGCACAGCTGAACAACCTCAGCCTGTTCATTATGAAATAAATCATATAAAAAACAATTGGTCTTCAGCTTTAGCCACAATATAAAATAAATTCTCTGAAACAGATTTTCATCTTAAATATAGACATAATTCATTGTACTGCTTAGTGTAGTACATTATTTTGGAAACCAATAGGGTTTTGAGACTGTACATATCCTTTTAAACAGCAGAGTATAATCTGCAGGATAAATCTAGATTCCAGCTATTTATTGCAATTTGGCAAGGACTGTTTAAGCATTTCAATTATGCTACTGAGGCTATTAATCCTACAGTATTTCTTATACATGATAGGACTGTGCAGCCTTCTCCCACTGCTACTTTAGACTTGAATGAATTAAATGGGATGGGCTAGATCTCTCCATGTTTTTAGTCCTTAATCAAGTAAAATTTACTTTGAGTTTTTTTAATTAAAAAACCCATTGGTGATGTAAGTGTTCTCTACTACATTCTCCTTTAACCCTAATGAACCTTTTTAATGGGTGCATTTTTGTAAAACAAAATTTCTAGCCTCAGGGCATCATGAGTCATGATACATATACACATACAAACATTTTTTGCAGATTATATATTGTTTGACACATTAACAGTATTTGCATTGTTAAATTCCTGAAATACTTAGGTTGAAAAGCAATAATTTGGGGGAGGGGTTATTTTATTTAATCTGCATTTAATAAACTTGTAACCTCTACTTAGACCTCTCTTTTCAATTATTAGTTTTTACTATATTGCTGGCTGACGTTGTTGCAGTACAAAATATAATTTTTCACCCAAGTACAGTGCAGTGGTTAAGATGTTAGATCAGGGCTGAGGAGACCCAGGTTAAGATTTATCCTCAACCTTTCTCTAATGAATAATGGAATGTAGATTTAGTGAAAAAATGATTACCAGATGATTTTTCCCCCCTATCAGCACCATGTACTTCAATTAACAAGATTTATGTTCAGATGTTGTGTTCTGAAAATCTAATTTAAGATTTTTATTTTTAATAAAGGAGAATATTTGTAGCTCAGGGTTGACATGAGGGATCCCTGGTGCTCTCTGAGCTTGCTTGTTTTCTTGCAGACGTTTCATTACCCAAACTAGGTAACATCATCATGATGTTATCTAGTTTGGGTAATGAAACATCTGCAAGAAAACAAGCAAGCTCAGAGAGCATCAGGGATCCCTCATTTTTATTTTTAAAAGATGTTCTGTATACGTCCCAGTTAAGACCAATTGTATCCTTTCTTGATTAGTTGACATATGTTGCAAGACTGTACATGACATTCTGTAAATTAGAAGATTAAATAAATATTTGATTGCCCAAAGGCAGTTAAGCTGACCTGATCTGGATTATGTGCCAATGGACAGTTGTCACACTGATCTCCAACACCATCCAAGTCTAAATCCGTCTGATCCACATTGTACACATATTGGCAGTTGTCTCTTTCATTAAGAATGCCTAGAAATGTAGAGGAACCCATTCAGGTATCTTTAATGGTAAATACATCTAGATCATAAATTATTGCATAAAAGTAATTAAGAGAAAATGGTTCATAGAAGCCAAACTAATAGCCTATCTCTTTAGGCATCTAACACTAGTAGAACTGACATTTCAGTTAAATGTTCAACGGCAGCACATTTTCCACTGTATCTACAAACCAAATAGGATGCAGTATAAAAATAAAACCTGCTTCTATAGAAGCTGCCATATATGACATAAAAGTAAGCAGGTGAAAAACATGGGATGATATTAGAATATACAATGATAAAAGTGCCTCCAAAAATGGCAAGTGTATAATTTAGTTTCTCCTTTTTTAATTTATTTATTTGAAATGTGCACTTCATTCTGGTATGTCTAGGTCATCATTAAGAGTAGAGCTTGCTCAAGGGCAGACTCTCTTCCTTGAGATGACCTGGACAGTCGTGCCATAATAGAAGAAAAGAAGAAGTAACCAAACTTTACCATCTCCATCGATATCCACAGCACAAGCATCGCCTTCTCCGTTTTGGTCTGTGTCTATCTGAAGAGGATTGTGATTGTATGGGCAATTATCACAGCGATCACCAACATCATCCCTATCGTAGTCATACTGTTGTGGATTGTAATTGAATGGACAGTTATCCTGCAGAAGGAAAATTTAAAAGCCTTGTTAAAATATGCTCAGATATTGGCACAGGCAGTCTCATTAATAACTTATTGAGTAGATTTACTAGAGTAAGAAGAGTAGTAAAGGCATGTTGCGAGGATTATTTTTTTGCCATGTAAATGAAAGCTGAGCAGTAACAAAAGTGATATGTGATGCAGCATCCGTATTTTATTGCAAAATTGATCTTTTATCTATCTATCTATCTATCTATCTATCTATCTATCTATCTATCTATCTATCTATCTATCTATCTATCCATCTATCCATCTATCCATCTATCTATCTATCTATCTATCTATCTATCTATCTATCTATATCTATATCTATATCTATATCTATATCTATATCTATATCTATCTATCTATCTATCTATCTATCTATCTATCTATCTATCTATCTATCTATCTATCTATCTATCTATCTATCTATCTATCTATATATAGCTACAAATTAGATAACTATTTCAAATTGCTGCTGAAGACTAGCTACTTTTCAATCTTGTACCATGGATTCAATCTCCTACTCTTTATGCATTTTACATTAGTGGTGGGAAGGGACAGTATATTGCTGGGCAAACCTATGACTTGTCATTTTGCTATGAACAGAGAAGGAAATGGTTAAGATTTTTATTTCATATTTTACTTTTTCTTCCACTGATGCAGCGGGGGAAAAAATCTACTAATCCATCCCAAGATTTCACTGGATGTACGTGCAATTTTCTTTTGGTCTTTGGCTATCACTGCGATGGACATTGTCTATACTAGAGAGGAACATGAATGTTTTTTTAAATTAAACTTGCCCTATCATCTGGAATCTTGTCATTGTCATCATCATCATCACAGGCATCACCAATTCCATCATCATCATAGTCTTCCTGTCCAGAATTGGGAAGATTGGGGCAATTATCCTGCAGAAAAAAATAAAGAACATTATGTTACACCTGTCTTTAATTTCACACAAAATAGTGCTCACATTACTAAAGGGCCACTGTATTTCATTTCATGACTACATTTAAGAAATATTAATTCCATTAGCTCATATTAAAATACTAACCAAACCATTTTCCCCTAGTATTAAAGGATGGAACGGCATATAACGAAGAAATAGGCTTACTTTAGTGCAGTGATAAGTAGCATTGGCAACACAGTGAAGGTTCTCATTTGGCCATCCATCTAAGTCAGTGTCTTCTCCACAGATAATCCCATTACCGGCATACCCTGGTTTACATTCACAGCGATACATCGGGTCACTGAAGTGTCCAAGGTAGATGCACTTGGCATATTTGTTGCAGGTGTGAGTTCCATCAGCACATGGGTTACGTGGCTTGCACACCTAAGGCAGAATTAAGAACACACTTACTTGCAAAGCAGTCTTTACCTCATTCTTCTTTTAATACATCAATGGAAAACCGATGCCTGACATTTCTGCTGTGTTTTAAAAGCAAGCAGCCGTTGACTGTGATTTTGTGTGAATGCTTTAAATTAGGTATATGGTTATCTTTATCATATGTTAGATACTGATTGAGGCTTCAATTCTCAATTGTCACTCTCTTTACACAAAAGTAAGGACCACCTAGTGAATTCCACCTATTGTTTGTGGCTCCCCACTTGTTTATTTTATGGGTTTCCAGCTTGATTCAAACTGAATTTCTTATATGGCACTGGGTGCTTCTGAGCAAAATCACATGGCTGAATGTAACAAAGTAAACGGTTACCTGGTATCTTCTTTAATTCTTGGGTCAGCTTAGGGCACCCTAGATTCAAAAGGGACTGAGGTTTCATAAACAGGAAATATCTCTATTTTGACAGTACCTGTTTCTTTGCCATTGCATCTTCCACACCCCGACCAAAAGGCTGTGGTCCTGTAAAGCGGGAGGGACAAGGCAGGCAGTGATAACCAGGTACAGTATTCTCACATCTGTGCACTCCACCAAGTACAAAGCAAGCATCTGGAACCTCTTGGCACTGAAATACAAAAACGTGGGAGACAATTTTGGCTATAGGTTCATTTGCAAACATCTTGAATGTTGAATATATGAATGAATGCAAATTATCTTACTTCATCAATATCTTTGCATCTAATTCCATTTCCTTGATAGCCAACAGGGCACGGACCACATTTCCAGGAACCATCAGGGAAACTAGTGCATTTAGTTCCCGCAAAACAAGGATTAGACAGGCATCCATCTAAAACGACAAGAACATTTGCTCAAATCTAGTTTTATTTTCTTGGCTGTTCTCGCCATTAGACAGAATGAGGTAGCCACCTTAAAAATACCTGATAGAGAATCAAGAGTGGCAACAAGATGATGGAAGTCATAATGCAGTTATTTTGCCAAAATGTGATTATAGTTCACATTTCTTTGTTACGAAATTTAATTTGTTGCATTCTCTACATTCTTTTCTGAAAATGACACCGCACTCTTAACATATGCTGCTTGATAGTTCACGATGAGCCATTACTCACCGATTGGGCAATCCTGCTTGTTGCACATCTGAGTGGCTGTTGCATCACCAATGCAATCCTTCCCTTCAAATTTGGGCTCTGGATTGTTGCAGAGACGGCTGCGTTTCTGAATGCCTCCGCCACACGTAATTGGACAGGCATCCCAAGGTGACCATGGCCCCCAGTTCCCATTAACTGAAAACAAAACAAAAAAAAGGAAATATTCCTGTATCTTTAAATTAAAGGGAAAAATGGTATTAGAAATTCAGGTTGATTTGGGTGGTTTTTTTTTAAAATGTTTCAGTAACTTCTGTTCTCAATCTCAGGTGATGAATGTTAAAATACTATCATGTTTCTCATACAAAACCATTTTAAACGGTGAACTTACTTGGGCAGGGGCTTTTCTGGCAAGGCATGTTTTCTCGTGCCTCTCCTTCACACGTTTTGCCTCCCATCTGAGGAAGTGGAGAATTGCACAGACGGATTCGAGTGATTAACCCAGTTCCACAAGTAACAGAGCAGGAAGACCAAGGGGACCAATGGCTCCAAGCACCGTTCTGTCTGACTGTAAGCAGTAAAATGTGGCTTAGTGAATTGCAAAATCTTGTATTAGTAGGTTAGGAAATTACCATACTGTGGGGTCCTTGGAACTCTCTGAGTTTGGTTATGCTAACGCTGATGATATTACCTAGTTGGGTAATGAAATGTCTGCAAGAAAAGAACCGAATTCAGAGAGCACCAATGAACCCACAGCTCAAACTGAGCTACAAATATTGTCTTCTATTAATTATCACACTGTGAAAATATTTAGATATTGCTGTCACTAGAATCAGAAAATAACTTTTATATGAAATATTTTTGTTTTAATCATTAACTATCAGATAAATCCTACTACAGCTGAATGTTTTACACTAATCTGAAGTAAATCAATGTTTCCTAGTATTAAGTATGGAAGGAAAGAGTAAGAATAGATAGCATCTATCTATAATGTAAAGAATTTGAATGCTCACATCTCTTATCACATTCTTGCATATTACATATCCGTGTTTGCACTGAGGAGCCTTCACAAAGATGGTTGATTCTGTCACAAGAGCGGCCTCTCTGCTGAATCCCATTGCCACAGGTTGTAGAGCAAGTGGTCCATTCAGACCAGGGAGACCAAGCATCATCGGCAGAATCGCTTGCTGAAAAAAAGAAGAAAAATAAATATAATAAACATATAATAAAATAAAAATAAATAAATAAAAAAATCACCATTTTTAAAAAAAGTTACCTCCATAGGAAGCAGAGATTGCCAAAATAATATAGGGACAGATTCTGCCCTGCAAATTTCCATTTACTCTGACCTTTGATAACTGAACTATCCAAATGACATACGAATATTTGTAAGAAATGCTCAGAACCAAATGACCAAGGTCTCATGTAACATATTTTGGAGATTTATGGGAAAGAAAATAAACACAGATATTCATGCTACCAGTTCCTGAAATCTTCCAAGGCATATGGAAAACTCTTATTAAGATTTTGCTTTTATTTTCTCAAACTATGGAACACAACTCAGAATAAACTCATGGGAGATTCACCATTCTTGGAAATTCCTATTCTGTCCTGACTGGATTTGTAACTCTTTCTTGATTTTATTGATCTTTTAATTTTTACCTAACTTGACACAAGCCATCTGCAAATAAAAAAAAGATTGCTTATTGTGTGCTTAGTTGAAATCTAATATTCATTGTTGTTGTTGTTAGTTGTGAAGTCATGTCCGACCCATCGTGACCCCATCGACAACGTTCCTCCAGGCCTTTCTGTCCTCTACCATCTTCTGGAGTCCATTTAAGTTCATGCCTACTGCTTCAGTGACTCCATCCAGCCATCTCATTCTCTGTCGTCCCCTTCTTCTATTGCCCTCAATCTTCCCCAGCATTAGGCTCTTCTCCAGTGAGTCCTTCCTTCTCATTAGGTGACCAAAGTATTTGAGTCTCAACTTCAGGATCTGGCCTTCTAAAGAGCATTCAGGGTTGATCTCCTCTAGGACTGATCGGTTTGATCGCCTTGCAGTCCAGAGAACTCGCAGGAGTCTTCTCCAGCACCATAGTTCAAAGGCCTCAATTCTTTGGCACTCAGCCTTTCTTATGGTCCAACTTTCACAGCCATACATTGCAACTGGGAAAACCATAGCCTTGACTATACGTACTTTTGTAGTGGCAATTTCAAAGATATCTATATTAGTTTCAGAATCTCAGGCTAGAATCTGTGCTTTCTCACATATACATTTCTCCAGGTAAATTATATCTTCTAGGTATGGGCATTGAAAATGCAACACCCCCCCCCAAATCCCATCAAATAAGTTAAGGCAATGTAGTTACTTACGCCAACACCTTGGGCAGCATTCACCATCAGGAACTGTGGCATTGGAACAAGGCATGAGAGGACAAGATACTTTATGGCACATTACAGCAGAATTCTAAACAGGAAAAAGAAACCCTTATATTAAAAACAAACACATAAATCTGACATTTTGTTTCCCAATGCCTTAATGCTCTACTACAACAAGTCATACTCCATTGTGCAAAGTGTTTTCCCAGCAGCTGCTTAACATTTAGAAAGGAGAGGCTATAATTAGTATGGGAGAATAGAGAGAAAATAAGCTCATCTTCCTTCCAACTGGAAGTGGTAAGGATACATTAGGAATTGACTTCAAAACAACTTATGTCATCAGGTTAGTAACCATTCCAGGCAGCAGTCATCTGCACACTTATTAAAACTGCATTCAGTTTAATGGGACTGCAAGTCAGAAATAGGCTTCAAAAGTTACAATAAGGACAGGTTTTTAGTCCCGATTCTAACTTTTGAAGTCTATTTCTGACTTTCAGTCCCATTAATAATTTTAATAAGTGTGCAGATGACTGCTGCCTGGAATCTAAACAATGGGTAATTTGGCTTTTGCTGGAGTATACAGAGGCTTTTTGAAGTCAAAGCAAACCCAGGAATCTGAAGCACTCCAATCATTGTGCAACCCTTATGTATTTTTGTATCCCTTTCTTCATTTAATCAAAAGCTACTATTAAATGGGAAAACCATATCTTGCTGAGTAGCTTTCCAGATCTTGTCTCATTAAGCTAATAAAAATTCTCAAGGTTGCCATGTTGGTTATTTGCCTGAATTTTATTTGATCATTAGAGTCATTGGTAGAACAGATTTAGGAAAGTTGGCTCCACATTCAAACAATCCATGTTGCAGCTTGATGTGTATTTTCATCTTATGCCAAAAAAACAAAACAAATGACTGTGCAAAAGAAGGAATGATAACTTTTGCCAATTCGGTTCTTTAAAGGATAACAGACAACATGTTTTGTAGCTTTAGGGGATAACACAAACAAAGACTGAATTAGATGCCAGTAGTACAAAGAAAATCACAGAAGCATTAGCCAAATGCAACTGTCTTAAGCTGTCAAAAAAGGCAGCTCTATTAGGAAGCAAGTTTAGTAGAACTTTTCTTGCTGCAAATATTCATTCACAACATATAGATGGTGGCAGGTTTAAGCTGAAAAAAATGTATTCAAACTTTCTTATGAAGACAGTAATAGATATTTGGGTCACCAATTTCTCTGCACAGGTTACATTTTGTATAATGTACCAACTAGATGCATGATAAATCCTTTACTGACAGGTTAGCTGTAAAGAATCTTACCTGGCAGGTACATGTGGTACAGGTGTCAGTGGTCCACTCAGCTGCATTTTCATACACAACATTATTGTGGAGGCATATTCCTTTCTTTATATTATGTGGGGCGATAAGTTCCTTTACATCAAACAAAAAAGGAATAGATAACAATAATAAAGATTTATAAATCAGTCTGAATCTGACAGAGCAAGACAATTGCTTTTACACTGATTACTTAGGAATAAGCGCTAAAGGCTCTGCTACCATATTAAATGCTATAGTTCTAAATACTTACACAGTATTTAAATGATATAACTAAAACAACACATTTATTTTCTCCATTTGATTGCTCACCTGTGTTAGATCATATGGAGAAGCTTCAGGGGAAGCTAGGCTATATACAGAGGCAAGTTTTAGCCAGATTTCTAGGGCCATAGTTGCTAGAGAAAGTTTAATAAAAATACTACAAATGACTATAGGTAGACCTCAATTTATGACCATAATTGAGCCTACAATTATGGTAATAATTGTGATAGTTAAGTGGGTCATCTTGTGCCCGCACTCAATTTGTTTTTTGGTGGCCGCACTCTGGGATGGTTTTTTGGTGGAAACTGGAAGTAAACGCCACTTTCCAGCAAAAAACATGATACACTGCAATCATGTGACCATATAATCATACATGCCAGCCAATTGCCACGCACCCAAAATGGGATTACATGACCACGCGGGGCCGGCCGGCCATTGGAACTTTAACTCTGAGATGCAAATGGCTTTTTCATTGTAACTTTGAATGGTTGCTGAGCAATTGATTGCAAGTACAGGACTACCTGTACCACAGGATATATCTAATTTTAGGTCAGTTGCAAAAACTATTCATATTAGACGCTGACTAAATTGGATATAATGCTATATTGGCTTTGATTTAACATAATAAGGTGAAGCTAATCATTATATTTCATTCAGCATCCTACAATACAGATCTAATCATGGCTTAAAATGTATAAACCACCTTAGGTATTGATCCTGGTGTCTAAGAAGAAATGAATAACTTTCTTCTCATGCACAAACATTGCCCAAGCTGGTCACCTAAAAATATTTCTTTCTTACAGTAAGTACTGTAGATGAATGTCTGTTTCCCATCATTTTGGAATGGAAAATAGTTAGCGTTTATGAGTCAAGGGGTCCTTAAGAGGCTTTTGATTCTTTATTGGGTACTTAGTATCCACTTACCATATGGTTGACAGATTTTTCAACTTTTGTAACCAGGGCACGCAGGCTTTGCAGTTCTATAAACATTTTGGTTAGGTCGTCACAAGAAAAGCCACAGATGTCCTTGGTTTTCTGGCCAATGTAGTTGGTGCGAATGGCTGGGCGGGAGCCATTCATGGGATTGTCTAATTTAATAAGTGTTCCAGTAGCTAAAGAAACAATTAAAACACATACAGATTATATATACTGTCAAAAGTGATAGAATTCAGCTTAAATGAATGTGACAGTTTGTAAGGCAATCTTTCCTTAAAATACAGTGGTTTGCATTTCATTTTGTGTTCCACATGTCTAAGCTCATTCATCTCACATAAACAGAATATCTTATAATCAATGGGCCAATACATTTGAAGAAAAAGGTTTCTAACGTACAGCTCTGGCAGCCTTTATTCCTCAGGATGGTTTCCAGTGTAGTTCCAAACACAAACCGCACATTCTGCAGCATTCCCTGAAAAAAATAAAGATTGAAAGAGTCTATCTCTATTGCAAAGGAAATTCTTGATGCGTGTGTGTGTGTGTGTGTGTGTTTTGATTGAGCACAACCATCAATTTATGTTTTAACTATCACATTGTTTTTGCTATAATTTATTAGCCAGCTTGGGCCCACTGTGTTAGAAAACCACTGAGCTATATTTAATTTAGGGATGTATACTTAAAGATGTTCTTGTTTTAATCTGTAATGCAAGTGTAAACTATACTGGCCAGAATTCTCATTAGTTGATAATAAGTCAGTCTTTCACTTTCTCTTCATTTCAACAATTATCAAAATTAATATCAACTATTAATTTTTAATAGAGGACCCAAATTCAATTTTAAACTTTACACCATTTAACTGTACATATTTATATTCAAAGTGTCGGTTAAATCCCCACTGCTGTGGATAGTAGTCAACAAGGAGTAGTTAGGGGCAAAAATTTCACTTCCTTGAAAGTATTTTTCAAAGTGGCAAATCAAGTTGGCTTCCTTGAAATGGACCCCTGAACCTGCAATAAAAAGGTATCTCACCTGGAAGTTGTCATTAACTCCTCCTTTAGCAATGCGGAGTCTGGCGCTGTTGGACAGATCCCGAGTGAAGATGTCTTGAATAGGAATTTCCAGCTCAACATTTGTCATTTTATCACAGCCCACATAGAGTTGAGCCTGATCCTCTTGCACAAAGAGGATGATGCTACTCCATCGTGCAATGGGCAACTTCACCTCCTCCACTGACACCAAACTTTGATTGCCTTCCTCAGGAAAGACACTCAAGTCCAATGTTTTCGCCTTGCCATTGAGCACCAACTTAAAAACGTAGCCAGAGTTGTCCTTGCGCTCCACGGCCAATATGGTGCCAGCATCCTTCTTTATCGGACGAAGATTAGCTAACAAGATGAAGCCCTTCTCAGCTTGGATGGAATAAAGAATGTCTTGGAATTTGTGATCAGAAACAGCAGGGATACGGGTGGCGTCATCTATGCGGTAGGCAGGGCTGGAAAGCTCTAGTCCTTTTACCGGATGCACCCCCAATCCTTTGTGGGCTCCCTTGCGGCCCAAGCCAATTAACTCAAAGAGATCAAAAACACTGTTGTCATCACTAGTCTCTGTCAAGGTAAGGGAGAGGAAGGGAGAGACAGAAAGAGATGGTTATGTTGGGCAGGGATAGGTCTAAACAGCTGCATTGTTGTTGTTATTGGACTCCCTCTTTTGTTGATAAGTCCCAAGAAATATATGCTGTCAAAAGTTATAGAAGAAACTATTTGGATTGTGTAGCCTTCTGGTCACACAACAGTTTCCCATCACTACAGCTTGGGTTCTGCTGCAGCAAAGCCATCGAGGCAAGCTGCAAAATACTTGGCTTCCCATACACGGTTCCCAGTTTTTCCTGGTTGGATGAGCCAAGAGGATCAAAGAAGAGCCATTGACCAAATGGCAATAGAAATCCAAGTCAAAGAATTCTTCCTGCCTTTCCCCTTGCCTCCTCCAGGGACTCTGAAGTTGCAAAGTGGAAGGCAATGCAAAGACACAAAGCGGAGGGAGACTCCGGAGTTATGATCCAAGCTGTGTGAGGGACAAACCCAAAAGAGGGAGCCCAAAGCCAGAGAGGAGGAGGATGGAAAGCCAGCTCTGCCCTTAAAGATGCAGAGCCAAACAGCAGGGGCTCAGTAAAACTTTTGGGCCAACTAGTGGGGGGGGGGGATAAATAGGGCTGCTAGCGTCTGGCTCAGCCTAGAACGGTGTTTCTCAACCTTGACAATTTTAAGGCATGTGGACTTCAACTCCCAGAATTCCACAGCCAGCAATGCTGGCTGTGGAATTCTGGGAGTTGAAGTCCACATGCCTTAAAATTGTCAAGGTTGAGAAACACTGGCCTAGAAGCAGGGCACAACGCTGGAGCAACGCCTTGGATCACTTGAAGCATCAGGGATTTGGCTTGAGGGTAACGACCCCCCCCAGCCCCCAACCCCACCCCACCCCGGCCCTCCCGCGACGGAATCGGCAGCTGGGCTTTCCCTCCCGCTACCTCTTTTATAAATAAACGTCCAGACAGAGCGATGGTGCTCCCCCCGGCCCGCCCCTTTGCTGTGTGCCTGGTCTGGCTCGGAGCGTCCCTGGCGCGGCGCCCAGACCCCAAAGCGAGGCAGATGCCAAGGCCAACAGTCCGCTCGGAGCCAGGAGCCAGAAGGCAAACGCCTCTCGCGCCCACCCTCCCTTCTCACAGATCGAGCCCCAAAAGTCGGTCGAGCCCGCCAAGCCCGGGAAAGCCGAGCGCAGAAGAGCCTCCTCTCAAGCAGGAGAAGCGGGACACTCAACTGTCCACATTGGGGGGCGCAATCCTCTAGCACAGGCAGCTTCCCACCCCCGGCTGGTCGTAGCGGCCACCCGGTTTACATCCTTTCAGAAAGAACTACTAGGGAACGGAGCCCGCCTTTTCAACCTGGCACTCCCGGCTCTGTAAAGGCACTCTCGCCTTTTGCCTTCCACCGGAGGTATAAAGTCCAGCTGGCAGGCGCCAGGTTGGAGAGAGCCGTGGTGAGTAGCGACGCTATTGCTCCGTCTTAAACAGTTTCTGCCAGCCCTACCTGGATGTAAGTTGGACTGGGGTTCTCTACAGAGTCTCTCTCTCTCTCTCTCTCTCTCTCTCTCTCTCTCTCTCTCTCTCTGTGCCTTCTCTCCCTCGAAATCTAACCCCAAATTTGACCGGAAAGTCTCCCTATTCACCCGCGACGTCTTCTCCCCCTCCGTGATCTCACACTCTTTACCTGGAATCCGGTTTGTTGTGCAGACTCCAAGCATCAGAAGGAGAAAGAGACCACCGGAGAGCTCCATGGCAGGAATCTCGCCCAAAAGGACAACCTTTAAGCAAGAAACAAACCATCACCGGTCATTCGACCGTCTCGGATTATTGCCCTCGCGCCTTCTAACCAGAAGCAGCCCTCTCCAAGAAACGCGCAAGCTAGGAGGGAGCAGGGAGATGGAGAAAGAGAGAGAGAGAGAGAGAAATCGTAACTACAGACCAAAAGGTTCGAGTGAATAAGGTAGAAGAAGGAAGGGAAAGAGAAAAGGAAGGAAGGAAGGAGGGAAAGAAGGAAAGGAAAGAATGAAAGAAGGAAAGGAAGAAAGAAAGAAAGAAAGAAAGAAAGAAAGAAAGAAAGGAAAGGAAAGGAAAAAAGGAAGGAAGGAAGGAAGGAAGGAAGGAAGGAAGGAAGGAAGGAAGGAAGGAAGGAGCGCTGTAGCTTTTTTCTATTTATCTTGACTGTCTTTTCCAGCTCCGGGTATTAAACTGAAGTCGTAAGAGGAAAATGTTTTCAGGACTTACTTTTTATAGGAGGCGGCGAAGAATCCCCAAGAATCAGATCCTCTGAGAGCAAATAGAATTCAGTACAAAAAATCCTTCTTGGAGTTCTTGGGCTCGGCGAAATTACCCCTGCGTGGGTTTAGCACCTTGATTCAGTACACGTCCGGGCGAGTAGTGTCCTTTGCGATCCTGGAGCAGTCCGAGAGCGCGAGGGATCTTTGCTGCCGGGGACTGAAACGGATCGAGAGGAGCTTGCCCCTCCCCCTGGTCTCCCCTGGTGATGGTCGCCCTTGCTCTTTGCACTGAGCGGCGGCAGGAGTTCCCTCTCCTTTAAGGAGGTCGGTTGCTCGCACCCCCGAAACTCCGCGAGCCAATCAGCAGCGGGCCGACAGGAAGCGGGCTGGAACGGATCCAATTAACTCACAACGAGGCAGAACGCAGGCATGCGCGCACCCAGCAAACCCCCCCCCCCATCACCAAAGTCCAGTCCGGGGGAAGACAGTGATACGCGGGGGCGGACAGATTAGTTCCGATCAGTGGGGCTCCCCCTCTTCTCCCCCCCCCCCCAAGGTTAGGCTGTGTTGTCCCTGAAGTTTTCCCATTGGGCAAAGGAAGGGGTATTGTCTGCATTCCAGGCAGTTGTGAATTCCTGGGTGTACAATGTGCGGGGAAATTCCTCTCAACCCCGATTCACCCAGGGAGTAAATGCGTTGTGTGGGTTCTGTGCAGCCAATGCCCGAAGGGCGGGTTCTCCATCCCAGGAGCTGCCGACGCAAGGGACGCTCTCAAGAGAGAGCAAATGTAGGCTTGCTTCTTCCAGCACCTTGCCCGTCTCTTCTCGCCTCGTCTATGCTCAGACCTGGTCCCAGCCCCAAAGTTCAGCTTTGCCTACCGTCCATCTCATGAACGTCAGTGGTCAGAGAAAGTTTGTTGACAGCCGCATGCTCCTTTGCGCGCTTCGTCCTCCTCCTTCTCTTCCTGGAGCCTGGAACCAGACACTAGTCCCGTTATCTCTGCCCAGATCCACAAAAGAGAAGGGGGAAGGGGGGGGGACAACGGTTTCTGACGCCCCCCCCCAGTTAGGAGACTCTAACTTGAAGCTGACCAGGTGTTCTCACGAGCGTGTTGTGAAACAGATTTATCAAAAGTGTCTGGAAAACCGTCTAGTTTATTTATTTATTTATTTATTTATTAATTAAAGTCATCCTGTAAGTAAGCCAAGATAGCTTGCTCTTTTCAACATTGCTTGTGGACACAACAGAGGATACTTCGCTGAGGCCCTCGAGCTACCAGGACCCCGATATTTCGAATAGCGACGGAGTTTTTTTTTAATATATATATATATAGTCACGTTTCTTTTTGACCCGGCGCGCGTTCCCTTTTGTTCTGATTGGCGCGGAAATGTCCGCTAGGGGGCGCCGGGTGAATTCTTTATCTTTGTGGGTCAAGCGAGGAAAAAAGGGTTTCCGTTCAAGATCGGCATTCCTCGGCTGGGGAGGGCGGCCGGGCGGCTGCCTGTTCCCTTTTATAGAAAATCGGGAAGAGGAACGTCAAACGTCTCCCTGTCTCCCCCCCCTCCTCCCCCCCCCACAACCTTCCCAAACAGAACGCCTTTCCCCCCGTGCGCATTTCCGTAGCACTTGCTCCTGTTTGGACGCGAGCGGGAAGAAACCACCCAGGGGAAGCTGGCTGCCCCCGTCTAGCTTCTGGGTCGGAAGGAANGGAGATTTCGCAGAGGTGCGGGGCTCGCCGATGCCTCCGCAGCTTTGCGTAGCGCAGGTTGGCGGAACCAGCTGGCCCTTCGTTGCGAGCGTGACTCCGCCAGCCTGGAATCCCATTCACGGCCTCCGCCTCTAACCTGGGACCCGGAAGCAGCCCGCCCGGGGAGGGCGGGAGGCTGACCTCAAATGTCTGGGCGAAGCTGCTCTTTGCGCTTTATTGCCTTGTGACTGTTAGGTAAACAAATAGCCAGGTAATCCCCTCCAAGCAGGAATGGAACGGGGAATACCTTCCATTGCCTGACCTGGGCTGTCCCGCTTCGAAAACGGAGCCATCCTTCCCGAGAACCAAGCAGGGGGTCCAGCTCTTAGGAAAGACCATTGTTTATTAACGCCCGAAAGCCCCGCTGGCTCATTGGAACGATTATTCGATTAATCCCACGGCGTCGAATCAAAAGTGTTCACACCAGGCGTTTCGATCAGGGACCGGAGCTTTTCTCTGGAAAACAGCGTTAGAGCCCAGGACAAATTATATTAGCCGGGGCACCTGTTAAAGTTTGGGTCTGTGTAAGTCTGCAGAAGCTATATTGCCGCTTTAGCTAGGTTGTGGGTTTTTCTTGGTTTTCATGGATGGTGTGATTCATAAGCACAAGACAGTTGGTTTGGTTTAGTGGTTAGGGCCCCAGGCTAGAAATCAGGTGATTGTGAGTTCTAGTCCCGCTTTAGACATAAATGCTGGTTAGGTGGCTTTGGGCCAGTCAGTCAGCCCAACTCACTTCAGAAGGTTGCTGTTGTGGGGAAAATTGGAGGAGGAAGAGGAATTAGGCATGTTTGCTACCTTGAGTTATTTAAAAAAGTAATAAAAGGAAGGATTATCTATCTATCTATCTATCTATCTATCTATCTATCTATCTATCTATCTATCTATCTATCTATCTATCTATCTATCTATCTATCATCACAATTAAATAGTCTATCCTAGTATAAACAAAGGGAAGCTTTCAGAGGTAATGAAGACAAATTGTTGTCTTTTTTTTTAAAGAAAGCTCCTCATCCAATATGAGGAATCGGAAAAAAAATAAATTTCTCAGAGACACCTGAATTTGGACTGAAGCCAAAGAAGCAAGATTTTCATCATTGTATTGGCACTTCACAGATTTCAAGCCTTACATTGAAGAATGAGAGTAATGGAACCTAATGCATTAGAGATTTGTAGCCTCTTAACAATACCAAGTGTTCCCCAAAGGATTATCTATAAGAGAGGCCTAAGTGGAGAAATATATTTAATCAGACTCATGATCAAGGAAATAAGTAGGTCTGATTAATTCTGACAATGGAGTTGAGTGGTGCTTGGTTTGTTTAGGGGCAGAATCAGTGGTGGGATTAAAAGAAATAGAGCTGGAAGGGACCTTGGAGGTCTTCTAGTCCAGCCCCCTGCTTAAGCAGGAGAACCTACACCATCTCAGACAGGTGATGTCTAGTATCTTCTTAAAGATCTCCAGTGATGAGATTATTCAAGTAACTTCTTCAGCTACTTCTACGTGGATAAGCAGCGAAACATTTAAAACCACCAAGAAAGAAAAGTCCATTTGCCAGCTACTAGGATGACTGAGAAACTTCATAAACCCATAATTGAAAAGGCCTTCCCAATAAAATGATCAACCATTGCACTTTGTAGGGCAAAGACATCTAGACATTTAAGGGCATCAAAAGATTATCTTAAAAGTTCTAGTTTGAAGGCTAATTTAACCCTATTCATTTGGGATCTTTGGTATTAATCAGCACTTTTAACAGATTTGGAAAAAAGATGGGACGTCCTTACGGATGACAAAGCAGTGGCATCCCACTGTTTTTGAAGTCCTCTAGATCAGGGGTGTCAAACTGCCGGCCCATGGGCCAGACGCGTCATCTGGAAGCCGCGCCCACCCCATTGCCGGCAATGGCAAAACCATCCCGATACGTTGCAGGACATCACATGACATCGCGAGTTTGACATGTTTGTTCTAGATCCTACACCCATAAGGTTACAGGAACTAAACAAGAGATGGAGCCAAAAAAAAAAAGAATAAGAATTTAAAGCAATAACAATTGATGTCTGCTGTTAATCTCAGTGACTGCTCTTTTAGCTAGAAATATACAGAGTGAGCCCGCAAAACAATGGCACCACAATTCCAATCATTTCCCACAAGACAAAAGATTCCTCAGTTTCTATATAACATCTGGACTTGCAGTTCCACACCTGGGTGTTTGTGGAACTGGAATTTTTATATGGCTTTGAGCCAGCCGTGAGAGAGAGAGAGAGATACTTCATCCACCTGTGAGAGTTAATCATGGAAGAAAGACAAAATGAATCTGCTTTTCCAATTTTTAAAAGTGTACCTGAGAGAGCATCCTCAGTTTGATTGTCTCTGGCCACTGCCTCTTTAGGGCTAGATTTTGACTTCCCTATGACTCTTATATATCTTTGGGAATGAGCCTTTTGTCCATTCACTACTTTCATCATAATACATCTAACCATGGCATTGATAAACTCTCCAGTAATAACAGGCAATTTAAGGGAATAGATCAGGGGTCTTCAAACTTGACCCTTTTATGACTTGTGGTCTTCAACTTCCAGGCACGCTGGCTGAGGAATTCTGGGAGTTGAAGACCACAAGTCATAAAAGCGCCAAGTTTGAAGACCCTTGGAATAGATGCACAATGATAATTAAATACTGAATATTTCAGCAAAGCTGCAAACCTAAACATTGAGAGTTGACAATTTGGTGCTCTTCCAGTGTTTGGGATTTCCATTGTCACCAAGTATAGATAACTTAATTGCTGCCAAGTCTAAAATACCAGCAGGGCATCAGGTTTCCTATTGCTGCCTTACACACTTTTGGGGGAGAATTCAGTGGAACTTTGTGAAATTTTCTTCTAAGCAGAGATTTATGGGGTTGCATTCCAAATTTTGCACTACTGTATTTGCTATTCTCCTAGGGGAAAGAATGCAAAAAGTTACAAAATGTACATTCTGCACAGGAATTAAACAAATATAGGAATGTGGAATATAATATTTTGTTTTGATGTATCTTCAATATTGTAATTTGAGCAAAAGACAATATTTGGAAACAAATATTTCACTTAGCCTAGTCATAATAACAGTTAATTTTGTTATTGGATAGGTTTTATTGTTTGGTAAATTCTCTTTTATAATCACTTTAAGTACACCTTATTCTGAAACAGACATGTAATTATTGCAATTAAAATCTGTAAAATGTGTCCGTGAATTCAAATAAAAGGAATCAATACACAAAAGCATATCTAGCTTTTTCATAAGTGAGCAACTGAAATGATAACAGGACTCTACAGATAGGAGTAATAAATAATGGGCACAAAAATTTGCCTGCAATGTTTCCAGTTTCCAAATAATGTTTCCCTTATTGCCCAACATAGTTTTGCTGTGGATATGATCTAGTCTGTTGTACTGAAGCTGTGGTGTAGTCAGGGGTTGGGATTTCCTGAGATGCTATTGATCACTTAAGGCTTCCCTCTGCCATTCATGGCCATTTTGGCTAAGATACAGGAGTGACATGACCTTTGGCTTCCTCAGAGACCTAACACCAGATTGGGGTTTTCTGAAGCACTTACCAGGTGTTAAGTAGTCATCTTACCGTATAACAGGGGTCTTCAAACTTGGCCCTTTTATGACTTATGGATTGCAATTCCCAGGATTCCTCAGCCAACATGCCTGGCTGAGGAATTATGGGAGTTGAAGTCCACAATTCATAAAAGAGCCATGTTTGAAGACCCCTGCTGTATAAAGTCACTACCTAGTTTTTAAAGCTCAAGTGGAGCATTCTAGACCTGTGTTTACTAAAGAAGACTAGTGCTCAAGTGAATATTAAATGGACTACTTGACATACATCTAAACATGTCATTCCATGCCCCTGCTGACAGTACCAAATTTTTCTCCACTCACATTATGGAGAACGACTGGTGATTTTTCCTGCTAGCAGATGATGTTTGGTAGAAGAGGAGGAAAAAAAGCCAGAGGAATGTATGAAATCTATGCTTGTCCCACTTTAAAGGATAGCAAAAGCTGGTGTCCTTGTTATTGTGGCAAGGTAGAAACTGGCAACTGGGGACACAAATGTAGTGCTGCCATACAGTATATATATTTTTGCTGGCCCAAGCCTTATGGATAGTCTTTAAGGCAAACATCTGGTTGTGCCCATAGTTAAATATTGAAAGAACTGCTCAACCCCCTTCACCACAAAGGGGAAAACTCAGCCTCTTTTCTATGCATATATAGCCATAGTTCTGCACTGTTTTCATCACCGTGTCCTTTCTAATGTGGCCTTTGGTTCCTCTTGACCTCAGGTTAAATATGATTCACAGCATCTAAAATATTGCCTAACCCACCATATATTACTGTAGTTATATAAGTGGTAATGTGTACATTAAATAACAAAAGTGCTAGAATAATGGCTCTCTGGTTACTAGATGATGCTGCAAACTCCAGAAAATGCAGAAGAAATCTTAATATAAATCTTAATATAATCTAGTATCAAATAGAACACGAGAAAAATTACTCGTTTGCAACAAAATTGAGTTAGTTAGTGAAAATGTTCATTTATTCTCTTTGGCATGAATTATATAAAATCCCATTTTATCAATGAGTTTCATTCAGAGGTAGCACAATAGCAATAATTATGGCCACACCTCTTTCAGTGTTTCATGGACATTTGTAAAATGCTTCGTAATGTGTAAGAACCAGGAAGTCAGTCCATTTTGATATTTTTAAAGTTGGAATGCCCTATTAGAATATAAATTTACCAGTGTACCTCTAGCAACTCTAAGAGCACTATATAAATATATCATTTGCACATTTATTAATCAATTTCTCTAGCTAAAGGCATTTGGCTAGTTCAGACAGAGAAGGGAGAATCCATTTAGGCCAGCAACTTTTCTCTTCCTTCACAGATTTCATGATCCTAGGGAGAGAAGGAAGTATAGAACAAACTGGGCCCAACTGGTTTTCCAGAACCATCACTGACTACTCCATCTGGTCCTTATACATCTGTATTATGTCACAAAACAAATGTTTTGGTCCCTACATTTTTCTCTTCCCCTACCATTCTCTATTTCTCTCTCCATTGTATCCTTTAAATTGTATAATAGCTATTTTGTTCCCTTTAGTATTTAGCTGAGTAAACGGCAATCAGTCTCTCTCTTAATACTCTGTCATCTTCAAGGTGTCCTCTAAATGTTTCTAAGAGCTCTTGAATGAAGGACAAAAAAGAGGATTTCAATGGTGGTGAGGAGCATTGGATCCTATTTTTCCAGAAAAAGAGTATACAATCAAGATGAGAACTAGTTGGATGCAAGTAGTTTTCAGTCATATTTATGTCAGGAACAATTCAAGCCAGTAGTAAAGGCACAGTCTAAGCAAGTGTTGTAGCTGCAGACATGTTTGTGGAAGAAGCAAACATTCATTTCATGTTTGGAAGGAAGGAAAAAGAAGAGAGTCTGGGATTACTTCTATTTTGTTCTTAAATTGCTGATAATTGTACTTGATATCATTGCAAGTAAGGAAAAGAAGAAAGAGGTTTCATGTTCATCATAAAATGTCTAACTAAACAAGTGTGGGAAGGCATAATATATTTATTCTGTTTGTGTTATATTTCTGCTATGCCAAATTTTCTAAATTTCATGGAGAAATCCCAGTTACTGACTAAATAGCTGCAGAACTGTGATCTTTAATCAAATTTATCAAATTCAACACTTGACATTTTGTTTAGATCAACTTTTATCTTTTCCTGTGTAATTTTTTTTTCTTTATATTTTTCTTTTTGCATTAGTATAAAGTTCTTCCCTTTTCCCTTTGTTTTTATACACTCTGATTCCAAACATCTTCAATAAAAATATGTTGATAGTGTTCTGGAGAAAATAACAATCTACAGAAAAGTAATAATGAAAAGAGTTTTGCTACTACTAAAGTTATAATGATTTATAAATTGGATAAAGAACCATGAATGTAAATCACATGACCACGGGAATGCTGCAACTGTCATACAGTAAGTGTGAAAAATGGTCATGTCACTATTTTCAGTGCTGTTGTTGTAACTTTGAATGGTCACTAAACAAACTGTTGTAAGTCGAGAAGTACCTGTATAACATGGGGATAATAATAGTTTCCCATCCTGAGTAGGTAAAAATTCATTTGAAGTGATGATTCCCATCTCCACTTTTCAAAATATGAATACAAACCTTTGTAACACAATTTTTAGTAACACTTGTTTTAAGGAACAAGCATTGTATATAAGGATACAACGATCTGGAGTGAAAAATTCAAATGTATCCTAATAATATTTAGCAATAGCAACAGCACTTAGACTTACAAACCACTTCATAGTGCTTTACAGCCCTCTCTAAGCAGTTTACAGAGTCAGCATATTGCCCCCAACAATCTGGGTCTTCATTTTACTGAACTTGGAAGGATCAAAGGCTGAGTCAACCTTGAGCCAGTCAGGATTGAACTGCTGACAGTCGGCAGAATTAGTCTGCAATACTGCATTCTAACCACTGCACCACCATGGCTCTTGTACACTGCTTTATGGTGGTATCTTGGCAGGCCGAAATGCATAGCAAATTCTTATTTTGCATACTTTGTAAATGCTAATCAAGGCATTGTTTTTCCTTATTTTCCCCTTTCTTTCAGTTGTCTTCAGCAGCTAAACTTGGGACATTAGCTTTAAAACGGAGGGTAGTTGAAGCCATGCAAGAACCCAGAATTTTGTATCATTCTGTGTGATCTACACATATGCAACATGAGCCACCCAGAATTGTCAGATACGAAATGGGCGGCAAATACATTTTATAAATAAATAAAAATAAATAAGTAAACATGAATTCCACTGATGGAACTCAAATAAATAAACATTAGTTCCACTGATGGAAAGCCAAGCTAGTTTGTGTGCTGCACTGGGAATGTGTTCCACAGGACAGGGAAATCTTTACAGTAGTAGGTTTTCTTGACTAAGGTTTGGTATGCTTAACAAGATCACAGTAGAGAGATGTATAACAAATATAGGGATGCTTAGAGTGGAGATGAGGGTGAATAGAGGGAAAAAACTGGAAAAGCTTTCTTAAGTGTAACAGAAGATGCTGTTCTTCCTTCACATAGAATGAACTAATTGATGCATACTAAATCATAATCGGATAAGTCATACTTTGTTAAATAACGCTAAACCATAAGCAATGACATTATGCCTTAGTATGATGTGAGAATTCAATCAGCAGGGATTTTTCATAGAGTATGTTTAAGAATGTGAAGGATTTCACACACACACACACACACACACACACACACACACACTGTGTGTGTGTGTGTGTGTGTGGAGAGAGAGAGAGAGGGGGGAGAGAGGGAGCATTCCATTCACTCCCTGTCTCCTAATTTTTGGCAAACTACTGATAAAAATTATAACAGAAATATGTTTCATTTCCAACAATTCTTTGGAAGTAGTATTTACAGTCTCTAATTATTCTGCAGACCAAAGAATTTCCCCCCTTAGCTGATCAGAGAATGTTTCAGAAGTAAAAGTGATGGTGTTTTCCCCCTGAATTTCAACATTTTGCTCTAGCCAACTCTAAACTTGAATATATATGTAAATTAAGATTTAAGCCTAACCAATGTATGGACTATTCTAATTCTACCCTTCTTACTTTTCCTAATTGTAGAGTCAAGAAAAGATTTGCTGCTATTAGTGGCAAGATTTCCTGTTTCGTGGTTCAATCAGATGCACTAGAACCTGGCCTTGATTTAGCTGGTGTTCTTCTGACAGGTAAATCTTTTCTGCCATCTTCCATTCCACCAACGTCCGCTGCAATGAGTAGATAAAGTCCCATATCTTATCCTATAGCCCTTTTCAGCATTCTCCCTGTATTGTGCCCCAAAATGCTTCATAAATATTAGACACGTTCATTTCCAGGGTTTTATTTCCAGAGTTCTCCTGGGTGTTTTTAAGACTTTCCTCTTTTCCACTCCATATTTGCTCCCTTCCTTCTTGTATGAGAATTACTTCATAATCAAAATCTAAACTAAAGCCTATTCTCAGCTCCTTATCAGCAAAGCAAGTTCACATTGTTCAATTTAGAAGTCTTCACAGATATCAGAAGAGCCAGCAAGAAGTTATGGCTGAGAATGGATTTATCATAATCTCGTTTTGGGGGAACCATTCCCACTGTAGTCATATGACTTTGAAAGTTGATCTTGGGTGCAATGATTATGAAACTAATTGCAAGATCAAGACAATGCATTATTACAGGATTAACTTTAATTTCTTCCATATAGTGGGTTTTGTCACCTGATTATTTTTAAATTCAAAGATAAATTGAACTTATGTCTGAAAAATATATGTAGATTATTTTATGCATACACTATCTAAGATTTCTGTTCATTCTGTCAACTCTTTCATTATAATGTAATTCCCCTTTGCTTTCCTATGACAGGGAAGTCTCTGAATGAACAACTTCTTTTTTGAATCTAGGAGTTAACTTTTGAACAAGAAATGGCCCAAGTCTTCCAGGGTTACTAATTATAATTTTCTCCTGCAGAACATGTGTTTACTGAAAGGCTGGCTATTTCTGACTTGTACCACAAGTAATGCTCAAGTAATGTTGTCAAAGAGAAACCTTGAAATGGGTGATAGTAATGAAAGCTTACAGTTCTTTTTGGAGGGAGACTGAGATTTCAAGTTACTCAGCTAGAGAATGGGCCCAGGCAATTCATTAAACATGGGCCTATCTAACCAACACTTTCCATGTACATTCTGAAAATGGCTTGGTTATATTCTGATTTTTAGTGATATGAATTGTGGCTTTCAGTAAAACCATCCCTTTGTTTTGTATCATCTAATTAATAGGCACAGCATAAAGGTCATTAGACACAATGAACCATTTTTTCTTTGGTTGAATCATACCAATAGAAATGGAAGCCTCAACAAAAATCTTTTCATCAACAACATAGATTTCTTTGTATGGCTCCTGAGTGCCAAAGAGATATATACTTTAATTTCTTGCTATTGGTGTATGTACTGTCATCTATTTTTTAAAAATTATATTCACATTTGAAAAATACTCAGAGATAGTCTGCTGATTGTTCACAATAAGTTGCCACAATTCTCCCTTTTTCCTGACAGTCTGATTCTCCAAGAATTTCAGTGGTTTAAATCCCACTGGAAACAATGTGTTTTTCCTGCTAGGTCAAGGAGCACAGCCTGTTTCTGTTAAAGGTAAGTGTAATTAGACAAAGAGGGAATTGTGGTTGAACTCTGAGGTTGCCATTTAAGCAGGAAAAAAGGCACGACCAACTCTTTCATTCACTCATTCTATTAAGTGAATTGTTTGTAGAAAAATGTCATAGATGGATAGGGGTTTTTCAGATTGCAAAGCCAATAATTTTGTGGTAAGTTTTTGTAAATAATTTCAAAGAGTATTCATGAGCCATCTACCAAAATCTGTATGGCTATTTTATTAATGTGGCAGTTGCTCCATCATGGTAACACTGAATTTTTTTAAAAAAAAATTATGAAAACAAATTCTGGATATTGTTGATGTTCCAAATTCGGTCTTATGGGTTAGTTGATAGCTCCTGTTATAGCCAATATTTACTCACATGAGAAGAAAAATATAGGTATGAAGCTTTTAAAAATGTGCTTAAAAAGTTGTTACCTTGTACCACTACACTGTCTCCATATGTGTACTCTACTCCAGTCATTCTATTGTCTGTTCTAAACTCACATATACTAGCAACTATGGGGTCCTGAAGTCAACCCCAAAGGCTGCATTCTGAAATTGATCATAAAGGAAGGAACAAAAACCCTGAAGAACAATACCTCCGTTATAACATTTTACTCTATAAAATAAATTCCACTTGTCCTTTTCATTTTTTGAAAATTCCAATTTGTCTCTCTGCTTTGATTTATTTTTTTGCTTCTAGCCATATACAAACCTTGCAATAATTTATTCATCCATCAGTTGTATAACAGAATAAGGGGAAAGAATGAGGATTCATGGAGCATGCTAATTGAATTTTTTATATATATAAACACTTCCTATTCGTGTATTTCTCTGTTAAGTTACAATGATGTCCTCACTGTATGTGGATGCATGAGTTTATAGGATGAGGAGAGCAAACATTTGGTTTGGAAAGATTTGTGACACACACATTCACCAGTTTGTTCTGTAAAATGTCAAGTATTGAAATCACAAGCTTATGTTTCCATTTCATCTTACATGTTCAGTGTCTGGAATCTCTCTTAGACAAATCCTGTGACAAAAAGACAGAACAGTGGCATTAAATAACATACGCTCTAAATTAAATATTTTTGAGCTCAGGAATTTGGACTGAGAATCAACAATTATTAAGATTTTGATGTGAAATCCAGAATTTAAGGAATGGGGAAATATGCTGATGAAAATAAAAGGCCAAAATTCTTGCGTAGCCCTTGCAAATCCATCAGATATATATATTTAAGCAGTTTATCTTTTTTTAAGAATAACTTTTAGTCCAATACCCTTGCTCAAAAACAAAAATCTGGCATTAGACTGTTACTTCAATATTGGGGATAGGACATTTTTCTCCATCATTCCTAATAGTTACCAGAAGATGCGGAGTGCATAACATTCCCCCAGAGAATTAGTTAGGATACTCTGAAAAATGGTGGAAACAGTTTGTGTTCCCTTCAGCTGCTTCTCCCAGCATCATCTGCCTAAGAAAGTTGCCACATTGCTTAATGGAATGTTGGCTTTGATCTTCTCAGCCCAGTTATATATTGAATAGTTTTCTAATAAGCTCACATTTTAATGAATTCATCTCTCACATCTCTTACTACTTTAGAAATAAGTTCGATTTAGTATGTACATGATAGATGTTCCTAGTACGGATCTATTTTTCCAAGATGCCCAAACTGAATTTTATTCAGACTCGTTTAGATTGTTTTTAACTGTGTTAAATAATTTAACATTCACAGAGGATTGTGAGGCAATCACATTTTCAGGATAATTTGAAAGCCAAACTATGTGAACAAATGAGGAAAACAGCACTAGAACAAAGCCAGCAAAAGAAAACAACATGAAAGAAATAGAATTGTTGTGTAAAACAGCGCTTAAACATAATTTTTAAAAATAGCAATGTTAGAGGTTTTTCCAGATGTTTGTTCTGTTACCTATTAAGTTTAAAAGCCTGGAACTTTTCAACAGAATTGTAGTAGAAACAAACAAAGAAATCATGGGAGAAACTATTAATATACAGGTAGTCCTCGACCTACGACCACAATTTTGAATCCAAACTTTTCATTGTTACACAAGACAATTGTTAAGTGAGTTGCACCTCATTTTTACCACAGTTGTTAAGAAAATCACTGCTGTTGTTAAGTGAATCATGTGGTTGTTAAGCAAATCTGCTTCCCTCATTGACTTTGTTTATCGGAAACCATCTAGAAAGGTCAAAAATGGCAATCACATAATCCCGGGACAGTGCAACAGTCACAGGTACATGCCAGTTGCCAAGCCCCTGGTCATGGTGATGCTACAATGGTCATAAGTGTGAAAAACAGTCATAAGTCACTTTTTCAGTGCTGCTGGAACTTTGAACGGTCACTAAAGAAATGGTTGTAAATCAAAGACTACCTGTATTGTCATACACCTGGTTGCAGACTGCAGCTTTAAGATGAGCTTGTGAGATGCTATTAGTATTCTTCCTGTGGAGTCATTGGTTGTTTGCTTGCAGATGTTCAGTGTTACGTACAGTAGTTTGGTAATGAAAACTCTGCAAGCAAGCAAACAAACTCAGAGAGCACCAAGGACTTCACACTTCAATTCTGAGCTATATATATATATTCTCTTTAACTAAGATCTTAGGTGTCTAAAATCTAACTGAGGGTATATGCCTCGTTATATTAAGGCTGATTCCTCATTATCTTGAAACTAAAATCTCTTGGGCCTAGTGCTACTTGAGACCTTACTTTTGTAAATATCTTTCTTTAAGACAAGGTGCTCAAGAAGACAGTAGCTAATCAGTTTCAAAACTTCTTGATGGATATGGATTAGCTATAGCCATTCTAATTGGCTAGTCATGGCAATGTGATAATTCTGTTACTCAGAGTAAGACATTGTGATTCTGTTGATTCTACTGGATTTCTCAGGAGCTTTCTATGCCATCAAATTCCTGCTGATCTGATTTTCTGAGGGAGCAAAATGTATTGTTCTTCAGGGTTTTTGTTCCTTCCTTTATGATCAATTTCAGAATGCAGCCTTTGGGGTTGACTTCAGGACCCCATAGTTGCTAGGCTGTGGTTTAAACTTGTGATTTAACATTTAGACATATTAAGCTACTGGGTTCATATCATCTAATGATCTTCCAATAATTTGTGACTGGGTGCCCCTGACATGTTTATTACATTTAGCTCTTTTTCTTAGATCATCATAGTCAGAAGAGATGCTGTTGGACCAGTTCTCTGTGTTGTGATGGATTAGATGAGGGCAAATAAGACTGTTTCGCCTGGAAGGTCATGGATCCACAAAGTAGATTACACTAATTGGGATAGCAATGCATCTAAAGATGCAGGTTTCCAGCCTCAGTGCAGTGCTGGATTTATTGTTGACCTTGTAAGCCTGAGGGGCACCAGAGGGCTACAGTTCATTTGGCCAACTGGGTCTTTCCTGGTGTCTGCAACCTTTCCTGAATAGCAATATCTTGGATCCAGTAATTCATTCTCTGTTAATTATCTATTTGGATCCTGCAAAATACTCCATGTGAATCTGCCCCTTAAGGTGACATGGAATTCAGCAGAGGTAGAACCTGGTAGCAAGGCTGTTATCTGAAATACCTTTTGGAAAGCACTGAACTCTGGTCTTAAAAGAACTGCCTCCTGTAGATCCATATACATTACCAGTTTAACTGCAACATATTATTAATGTTGTTTAAAACCCTTAGTAGTTTAACATCCTGAGCAAGGTTTCTCAATCTTGCCAACTTTAAGACCTGGCTAGGGAATTCTGGGAGTTGAAGTCCACACATCTTAAAATTGCCAAGATTGGGAATCCTTGCTACAGAGAACAGCTCTCCTAGTATGGATGTCCCAAAGATGCTTTTTCATGAGGCAACTGGACTTTCTTGCTTTTCTTTGAAGACATTTTGCTTCTCATCCAAGAAGCTTCTTGGATGAGAAACAAATGTCTTTAAAGAAAAACAAGAAAGTCCAGTTGCCTCGTGAAAAAGCATCTTTGGGACAACTATGGCCTGGATGACTGAGAATCTCCATATTCTTCTAATATGGACTTTTCCAAAAGTTAAGATTGACCATAGCTGGGAAAGGCACATTTGCTAATGATATAGGAGAAAGTCATTTCTGTTGTGGTTCTCTTGCATAGCAATGTTGTTTTTCAGGAAGCTAATGCTGATATTATCTGCCTTTGTGCTTTTGCATTTGGGACTTAGCATCTACAGCTTGACCATACCTTTTATCTTTTCGATTTCTCTCTGTTAGAAATCTTTGTTTATTATCATATGTGTTAAGTTATTAATTTATTTTACTTGTTTTTATTGTTTTGTCTTTTATGGACTGTACTCCCCATAGGTTTGTCTGCATAAGCTATAAATATTTTAAATAAATATAATTGTGGCATATTCATTTACCCTGTGAGCTCTTTACCATTTTGGGTCAAATCTCGGGTCATTAAATAGTTCAACACTTATTTATGGTCTTTGAACAGAGATCTGTTGGTAGTGCATAGGTTTGTAATGCAACATTTGAAAAACACATTGTTTCAAATATCTGCTTTTTATTATTATAAGTATGTACAGTTATTATAATGATTACTTGAAGTGGAGGCAATGTCATCATGTAAAAACATTCACTATTTCAAAAATCTCCTCTGAAGTCATTGGATTCTTCCAGGCAAAGGCGCAGCCATAATACTTGTGGGAAATTTGCTCCCTGGTGATCATATGATGTTGTAACTAGACAATTCCAAATGTAAACAATTAATATATATCCCTGTGTGAGCAACACTGAAATTATGAACTGGAAAATGCCATTTCAGAACAATAAACGTCACTTCAGAAATGGAACATATCATTGCTTTGTACTTGAAGGAGTTGTCTGTGCTGACATTGGGAGATGGAGGACTTTCCTCCTCCTCCTCCTCCTCCTCCTCCTCCTCCTCCTCCTCCTCTGATTTTGTTGTAGCATCTTATTGGCATGATGAGAAAAAACCAACATGCAGAAGTGCCAGCATCCCAGCGTTTGGAGATTTGAAGCAACAGAGGTTTCCTAACATGGGCAACAAAGTAATATATTCTTCTACTTTGGGAAATGTAAGAAAGGATGTGTGGCATGTGATCTTGAGATGCTGGGATGAAAAATTCAGTTATTGGTAGCAGGAAAGCACTGTCTGGCTGATAGATCTCACTGATCAACCATTCTGATCTAGCAGTTCTCTGCCAATATATAAATGTGCAAACATGCAAATGTGCTCATGTTCTTTGCATTCTAGTATCTTAATAGGTCTGAAAATTATGAAAAGATCTCTTGTGAGTTTAATGTGAGTTTAATCTGACTTTGGAAAGATTAAGATTAAGAGTAGACCTTTGGAAGCAGCTAAAATGAATTCAGCGTAACAAATGCATTGTTCTTGGTGAGAAATTGTTTTATTGATTGGACACCACTGACAATAGCAGAAAATACAACATTCCCAAATGAAACAGATGTTTTTTATAGGAATGTGGGAAACTGCCTTATATGAAGTTAGACTTATCCACACAGCACAGTACTGTATAATTTTTGGCAATACCTCTTCAGATTTACGATTTTGATTTTGATTTGGTCAACATTATGCTCGACAAGGGGAAGCAGTAATATTGTACATAGCTGTAATAATAAAAACTGAAATCATTGTAATTATATAGTAGTAGAAATCTTATTACTTATTTCTAAATGTATTTATTGCTTCAGAAGAAAGCTTTATTCATCTTGAAGGATGCTAAATGGTGCAGTATAACCTTCCTGAAAGGGTGGGGGGGGAAGGCATTTCAACTCAAATTATACTATTTTAGTCTGACAATACCTGCCTTATAATTTTATGAAAAAACATTTCAAACCATAGAATCAGCTTTCCAGTTTTATTTATTTACACACTTAAGAAGCATCCCAATCAGATAGCACATAGAATAATAGAATTGGAAGGGACCTTGAACTTGGAGCTCAAGCAGAAGACCCTATACTATTTCAGACAAATGGTTGTCAATTACATTTTTAAATTTAAATTTCCGTTTAGAAGAATTAGAACTCTTCTAGTTCAAATCTCCTAGGACAGAGGTCCCCAACCTTTTGAGCACCAGGGACCGGTTCCATGGAGAGAGGTTTTTCCGCAGACCGGAGGGGGCGTGGTTTCATTTACTACCTGCATCCGGCGGGTGGGGCTTTGCTTGTTTGCGCAGACCGGTTTCTGACATGCTGCGGGCCAGTGCTGGTCCATGGACCAGGGGTTGGGGACCCCTGTCCTAGGATACTCATGATTGCCATACAGTTTAAAAAGTTTAAGTTCAGTCCTTCATAGTGTCAACGCTGCAAATACTGTATATTCTTGCTTTGACAATATGCAGAACTGTCTGGTATTTTTAGAGTTAAACCAGGCAACAGGGAAAAAGGGAGGAGAATAAGGATAGCCCGGGAAAAAGAAACCGGAAGTAAATCACATCTTCCAAGTTGATTGGAAGATGTGAACCATGACCCCAAAATAAGGGGGGGGAATGCTTAGAATGTATATGCGTAACGGAAAAGAAGCCAGACCTAAGCATTTCCACCATGCTGTACTGACGTCTCTGTAACCTTAATAAATGCTTTTAGGAGAAAATATGCCTGAAAGTCCTTTTAAGTGTTTCATTAATCAGACACGTGACACATAGCATCTTAACTTTCAGAAGAAAGAGCTGGTAGAAGGTCTAGTGGAAGAGCTCCACATTAAGTCTTGGAAAACCACTATCATTTTGAGTGCATGGAGCCAGACTAGATGGACCAATCCCCTGGTTTCCTGTATCACATCTTTTAGAATATGGCAGATTTGGAATAATAAAACAGGAGAACATTTTGTAGGTATCTGGTTGGCTGTATACAAGACATAATGCATGATGTGATCGGTTGTTAGTCTCATGTAGCAGAGTTCATCTGATACTCTTTTCTTAGAATAGTATAAGTTATAGCTATTAATCAAAAGCCTAGAATTCTGTTATTCTTCCACCAGCAAAGTGTTTTTTATCCAGCATTACTTTTGTTAATCTCACACATGGAAATTCTTAGAAAACACATNCAATTAATATATATCCCTGTGTGAGCAACACTGAAATTATGAACTGGAAAATGCCATTTCAGAACAATAAACGTCACTTCAGAAATGGAACATATCATTGCTTTGTACTTGAAGGAGTCATCTGTGCTGACATTGGGAGATGGAGGACTTTCCTCCTCCTCCTCCTCCTCCTCCTCCTCCTCCTCTGATTTTGTTGTAGCATCTTATTGGCATGATGAGAAAAAACCAACATGCAGAAGTGCCAGCATTCCAGCGTTTGGAGATTTGAAGCAACAGAGGTTTCCTAACATGGGCAACAAAGTAATATATTCTTCTACTTTGGGAAATGTAAGAAAGGATGTGTGGCATGTGATCTTGAAATGCTGGGATGAAAAAATCAGTTATTGGTAGCAGGAAAGCACCGTCTGAAAGATAGATCTCACTGATCAACCATTCTGATCTAGCAGTTCTCTGCCAATATATAAATGTGCAAACATGCAAATGTGCTCATGTTCTTTGCATTCTAGTATCTTAATAGGTCTGAAAATTATGAAAAGATCTCTTGAGTGAGTTTAATGTGAGTTTAATCTGACTTTGGAAAGATTAAGATTAAGAGTAGACCTTTGGAAGCAGCTAAAATGAATTCTGCGTAACACATGCATTGTTCTTGGTGAGAAATTGTTTTATTGGTTGGACACCACTGACAATAGCAGAAAACACAACATTCCCAAATGAAACAGATGTTTTTTTTATAGGAATGTGGAAAACTGCCTTATATGAAGTTAGACCTATCCACACAGCACAGTACTGTATAATTTTGGGCAATACCTCTTCAGATTTACGATTTTGATTTTGATTTGGTCAACATTATGCTCAACAAGGGGAAGCAGTAATATTGTACATAGCTGTAATAATAAAAACTGAAACCATTGTAATTATATAGTAGTAGAAATCTTATTGCTTATTTCTAAATGTATTTATTGCTTCAGAAGAAAGCTTTATTCATCTTGAAGGATGCTAAATGGTGCAGTATAACCTTCCTGAAAGGGGGGGGGGAAGGCATTTCAACTCAAATTATACTATTTTAGTCTGACAATACCTGCCTTATAATTTTATGAAAAAACATTTCAAACCATAGAATCAGCTTTCCAGTTTTATTTATTTACACACTTAAGAAGCATCCCAATCAGATAGCACATAGAATAATAGAATTGGAAGGGACCTTGAACTTGGAGCTCAAGCAGGAGACCCTATACTATTTCAGACAAATGGTTGTCAATTACATTTTTAAATTTAAATTTCCGTTTAGAAGAATTAGAACTCTTCTAGTTCAAATCTCCTAGGACAGAGGTCCCCAACCTTTTGAGCACCAGGGACCGGTTCCATGGAGAGAGGTTTTTCCGCAGACCGGAGGGGGCGTGGTTTCATTTACTACCTGCATCCGGCGGGTGGGGCTTTGCTTGTTTGCGCAGACCGGTTTCTGACATGCTGCGGCCCAGTGCTGGTCCATGGACCATGGGTTGGGGACCCCTGTCCTAGGATACTCATGATTGCCATACAGTTTAAAAAGTTTAAGTTCAGTCCTTCATAGCATCTTAACTTTCAGAAGAAAGAGCTGGTAGAAGGTCTAATGGAAGAGCTCCACATTAAGTCTTGGAAAACCACTATCATTTTGAGTGCATGGAGCCAGACTAGATGGACCAATCCCCTGGTTTCCTGTATCACATCTTTTAGAATATGGCAGATTTGGAATAATAAAACAGGAGAACATTTTGTAGGTATCTGGTTGGCCGTATACAAGACATAATGCATGATGTGATCGGTTGTTAGTCTCATGTAGCAGAGTTCATCTGATACTCTTTTCTTAGAATAGTATAAGTTATAGCTATTAATCAAAAGCCTAGAATTCTGTTATTCTTCCACCAGCAAAGTGTTTTTTATCCAGCATTACTTTTGTTAATCTCACACATGGAAATTCTTAGAAAACACATGCAGTGCGGAGTAGTGTTTAAATATATTTATTGTTCTTACCTCACACATTTGCAGCAATATTTTGAAAGGTAAATCATTCACCCAAAGTTCAATCATAGTAAATTCTTGCTGTTTCCAAAATTGTTCTGCACGCTCTATTTACAACGTAGCCTATTGGGAGATGATGTAACTTTACGTTTCTTAGATTTATTTCTAATATATGTGTATGATCTACAAGGTCCACTCTGTGTAGCTTATTTTGATGGCCTGGACGCATGCTTTCATTTTTGTCTTCCACGTTTGCAAAACAACAGAGCAACATAATCCAGAAAAGAAAAAATAGAGATGAGACAGGGTCAGTGACCCTCATGACTAAGACGTTGTTTGCTCAGTTGTTACTGATCTAAATCAAAAAAGACAGGCAGAAGGCTAGAAGAGAGAGAAAAGAAGGGGTGTGTGGGAGGTGCAATTGAAAATAGTATTAATCTGAATATGAAGAGAAATGGAAATGTCTGAGGTTAATTTTTGAAGGATATTATTTGTGCTTTATTCCTGGCTGTGTGGCTGTCTATATTTTTTGCCTACATTTTCTGCTACTGTACTTGCTAATGTAAAACAGTGCACATATCTATCTTAAGGTGCTCTAAAATATCTTCCAATCTATTGTCATAGATCTGGGGAGACTTGAGGAACTGCTGCATATGAATAGATCAAATAAATATTTTCCCCCAATTTAAACAATTGAGAAAGTCTCCTGAATTAAAACCTGCCTAGGAAAGGTTTGTATTTGATTTATATTATATGAATTGTTATTTTCATAGATTTATTTTTATTTTTCTTAATTGTCTTTGTCAGATTATAAATAATGCACAACACAAACTAAGATGGCTTCTGGGCGGTGTCTGTTTGCTTCTTCTGTTGCCTGTTTATTGCTATCTATTACATCTTTTGCCATCTTCTGTTCTTTGTTTTTATTATTGTATCATTTTACTGTTTGGCATGTTTTATCTGTGAACTGCCCCAAATTGTTGGGAATTGGGTGGTGTAAATGAATGAATGAATACATGAATGAATGAATGAATACATGAATGAATGCATGAATAAATTAATAAATCTCTCAATGTCTAGTTTTCTCCCTTCCATTTCCTCTTCTGCTTGTCCTAATAATTACTAAAATCTTTTGCTTTAGAAACAGGGAAAGAATTTAATTCACAAATGTTGTTCCATCTTGGTAAACAAAGTTGCCCAGATAATGATTCAACTCAAAATTTCCAGTCATATAAAAAGCTATATGTACTCTGGACCATATAGGAGAGCACCACATGGAGACAAATTCATGACATCATAACCCCCTCTGTGACACCACTGCAGCCTGAGAAGAATGAACCGCATTGGTCACTTAGCAACACCAGCAATGGATAATCCATCACAGTTCTATAACAAAGCTATGAAGAGAAGGGTTCTTGAAAGGTTTTTCTTTGTCTTTGTCCTGGGTTGTTGTCAGCTGTTGTATCCTTTGCACTGACAGTTTTCAACCTTTTGCTACCCTAGGCTCTAAGCATCACAAACAGATGTCAGCATAGGAACAGTGATGGATACAGGTCTGAATTTATTTTTCTTTATATTTCTACAATAGTGGTTGGATCCCGACATATCCATGCCTAAATGGTGCATGGCTCAAGGAAGACAGAAGTATTTTAATATGTTTTATGAGTTTAAATGTGAAGTCCAACATTGTGTTTGATTTTCTGCATAGTCCTACATGCACACTAGATTTCAAGAGGCTCCATTTAAACAGGCTTAGAAAAGTATTAGTTGGGATCTCATGGATAGAAATATGTCAAAGGGATTCACAGTAGAGTTGAGAATCTCAAAATAAGATACATATTCTTCTTCCAGTTCTCATGCTGATGGGATAGGGACTAGGGTGGTTTAAGAAATGGTTGTGGATTCATATGCAGCTTCTGAGTAATCTAAGACTTAAATAAGATCTGAACAGAAAATAAAAATAGATGTAATCATCAAGGAAGCAGGTAATATCTGCATAAAAAAAATCACAAACACTAAAGGACAAAAGGAGTTTAGGAATGGAAGGGAAAATGTAAAAAAGAAAAAAAAGGAGGGGAAGAAATCTATTGCTTGGTAACATATGATGGAGACAAGGCATTTTCCTCAACTGCTTCTTTGCTTCCATCTTCTCCCTAAGAATTTAGAATTTGGATCTAACCATAACAATGGACATAAAGAGGGAATAAGTAAAACAAGTAAAAATTGTTACAGAATGAACAATTACAGAATTAACTAACTGAATGGGATTAAGTGCCCAGCAGCAGATCAGTTACATTTCAAAGTTTTGAAGGTTATCTTTGAGTTTCTTTCTGCCATTTTTGAAAAATCATGGAAGACAGATATAGAACCAGAGGACTACAGGACAGTTGTTCCTATCTTCAGAATAGGAAAAGAAAGGACCCAGATAAAAGGAAGGATCCAAAATATAATGTTTGATGTCAGAATCAGGCAAAACTCTAGCAGTCAGTTTGTGAGCATTGAGAAAATAATGTGTTGTTTGGAAGAAGCCAAGATGGTTGGATCAGGCCAAGCCAATCTGTGTCAGGGTCAGTTCAGTTGATCATGGCAATGCAGTGTCATAGGGTAGCTCAGTTTCAGCAAAGAATGTTACAGTCTGCCATGAGTTTCTAGTAGAGAAGATTACAAAATAGTGTTTGGACCATTAGATGGACAAAGAGTAGGTTGAATCAAACTGTAAGGAAGCATTGAAGCATAGTACAGGCCTCTCTTGGAGGCGCTGTACTATCCAGGATACAGGTAGTCCTCGACTTACAACAATTCTTTTAGTGATTGTCCAAAGTTACAGCAGCACTGAAAAAAGTGACTTATGACCATTTTTCATACTGATGACCATTGCAGCATCCTCATCAAGATTCAGATGCTTGGCAACTGGTTCATATTTAATGATGGTTGCAGTGTCCCAGGGTCATGTGGTTATCTTTTGTGTCCTTCTGACAAGCAAAGTCAGTGGAGAAGCCAGATACACTTAATAACTGTGTCACTAACTTAACAATTGCAGTGATTCACTTAACAACTATGGCAAGAAAAGTCCTAAAATGGGGCAAATTTCATTAACAAATGTCTCACTTAGCAAGATAAATTTTGGCCTCAGTTGTGATCATAAGTCAAGGACTACCTGTACTTATACATTTGGATAAGGGATTAGAAAATACCATTCCAAAGTATGTAGATAACACAAAGCTAAGGGATCACAAATACCTGAGATGACAATATCAAAATTCAGGAGAATCTTGATAGTCTAGAATGGTGGGCTGAAACCAGAATGACGAAATTCAGAGGAGAACAATTAAGATAATAAATTTCCTCGAAGGGGGAAAAAAACTTATGAGGAATAGTTGGAGACAACAAGATACTGAACATTTTAGCATTTCATTTCATGTTTTTATGTGTTGGACTCACTGTTAAATGTATCATTGCTTGCAGTGGACTTTTCAGGTTGTGTTTATTGATGGGGAATTAGGAGATGTCATCTGTTTCCTTTCCACCTAAGAATGCAACATATGGAAGGCATATGAATGATCATATGCCTTTCACTCCTGCCAGTGAAAGAAAGTGGTAGATAGCAATAGCACTTAAGACTTATATACTGCTTCACAGTGCTTTACAGCCCTCTCTAAGTGGTTTACAGAGTCAGCATATTGCCCCCAACAATCTGGGTCCTCATTTTACTGACCCTGGAAGGATGGAAGGCTAACCTTGAGCTAGTCAGAATGGAACTGCTAGCAGATGGCAGAATTACCCTGCAATATTGCATTCTAACCATGGCTGTGTCACCATGGCTTTTTAGATAGATGATAGATAGATAGATAGATAGATAGATAGATAGATAGATAGATAGATAGATAGATAGATAGATAGAGTACCCATGCCATTCATGTGTTTGTGAACATACTGTAGTGTAAATGCTGAGAAGCCTCCCTCCCTCCCTCCCTCCCTCCCTCCCTCCCTCCCTTCCTTCCTTCCTTCCTTCCTTCCTATTTTCCACCCACACATATTGATTCCAACGCACAATTAAAATACAGCATTGAAAGTTCCTATGCCGGATAAGAAACAACAGATGGGGTCTTATGAAACAATGATTCAGATCTTTATACCAATATTTGAGATCAAGCAAATAAAAAGAAAAAAATAATCCCACCATAAAAATATATCAGACATGTATTATAAAAAGAAATACTTTGGTAAAATTATAAAATAGGAAAGTTTGCACTGAGGAACGAAGCACGTGCTGTAAACACCTGGTACTAATTATTTTGTGTGTGTTGTCAAAGAGGCCAAATAGTTATCTAACATGAGCTCTGTTTCAATCTAACCTTCTGATCTGGTTTTAGGCTGTTAACACTAATTCCTTTAAAATGATTAATTGAAAGATTTGGACAAATCTCCATAAAATTACTTCCCCCTTCTACTTGCTTTTTTTTTTTTTTTTTTTTTACAAATGTATGATGCAATTCATATTTTCCACCCGCACATATGAAATTGTTTGTATGGCCTTTCTGTGAATTACGACTACTTGTCAAAGATCAGTAGGAACGTCTATTGGTCAATACTCTTCTAAGCCCTGCTATGCAACCTTATTGTGGCAAGATGTGTGATTCTGGGATGGATGAAGAATACCAGGAGTATATGCCATGAATAAACTACCAGCATTTACCCAAAGTCATTGTAGGTCATTGAAGTTGCCTAGATAAAACAAGAAGGACCTACATTGAGCAGTAGTGATATAGGAAGTTGCTGGAGATAGGAGCGTCTACTTTTTTTTGCGTCAACAGCAAGACATTGTTTCATACTGCATAGGAAGGGTAATGGTGAACTATTTCCTTATTTTATCAAGAAAACCACATGGATGGACCAGGCACAGCAACCAGCCTTAAAATTGAGAATTAAAATATTGAAGTGTTGGATAGCTTCTGGCTTTTAGGATCAACCATCACCAATAACAAATATACTGCAAACTAGCACTTGATAACAATGAATGCTTTGGAAAAGGTACTGAGATGCTGGGATGTTGTTATACTTACAAAGATCAGAATCGTGCAGGCAATAGTTTTCTTTGTGATACTCTATAGAAGTGAAAGGTGGACTTTGAAGGAACAAGATAGAAAAAAATATTGATTCTTGAGAAAAGGAGCCCTGGTAGTGCAGTGGTTAGAATGTAGTATTACAGGCTGATTCTGTCCACTGCCAGGAGTTCGATCCTGACCAGCTCAAGGTTGATTCAGCCTTCCATCCTTCTGAGATTGGTAAAATGAGGACCCAGATTGTTGGGGGCAATATGCTGACTCTGTAAACTGCCCAGAGAGTGCACTGTGGGATAGTATGTGAGTCTAGATAATTAAACCAACCACCCCAGAATTCTCATTCAAGTCTCATTCATTGTTAAACTCAGATTATCATTCTTTGGACATATTATGTGAAGGCCTAGCTCTCTGGGGAAGTCTACTGTTTTGGGAAAGATGAAATAAGGAGAAGATGATGCTTAGCAGGAGGGTAGATAGACAAAATTATAGAGGAGATGAATACATTTTGGGAAGACCCTTTTTTAAAGTCATCAAATAGCTTTTATTAATCCATTTTCAAACATATATACAGAAGATAAAAGTGAACAATTCACCATAAACAAAACAATATATATATATATATATATATATATATGTAGGTCTTTAGTTATTCGGGTTTTCTCCCGCGTAGAATTAAAAGTACCTTGGCGACGTTTCGACGAAGTCACATTCGTCATCTTCAGGCTGGTGTCTTCAGCTTCGTGCTTCTAAGAGTGGTGTGTGATCGCAGCTGTTTCTTCCTTTTAACTGCCAGTGGGGTTGGAGC
>NW_015386278.1:575325-597534 GCF_001527695.2 Protobothrops mucrosquamatus | reverse complement strand
ATATATATATATATATATATATATATATATATATATATATATATATATATATATATATAACAAATAAATATATAAAACAAACAAAAATTATAACTACATCCTATTTCACCTGGTTTTAAGCCTTTTAAAAAGAAAAAAAGTAAGCTTTTAATGTTGACCAATCTGTCCAACAATGTTACCTTTTCTGATTAACGAAATATCAAACAATATTAAATTATACATTACTAAAATCCAATTATTTATACCTAGAATTGTAATACTTTTCATTATTCATTTTGCTATTGTTAGAATATGAAAAGTTTGAAAAGGTCAAATTGCTGTTGGTATATAATTCAGTACAATATGAATATCTTTAAATCCAAAGTTTTCTCAATAATCCTATCAATATATTACATAACATTGAGAGCCAGTTTGGTGTAATGATTAACACATGAGGCTAGAAACCAGAGGACTTGTTAGTTTTTCTCCCACCATAGGCACAAAGCCATTTGGCTGATCTTGGGCCAGTCACTTTCTCTCAGCCCTTGGAAGCAGGCAATGGCAAACTACTTCTAAAAAACCTTGCCAAGAAAACTGAAGGGACTTGTCTAGGAAGTTGCCAGGAATGAAAAACTGACTGGAAGGGACAAAAAATAAATGAATAAATAAAATTGTATAACACTACTCCAAAAAGGTATAAGGAAGAACAAGTTCATAAGTATTAATTATTATATCAATAAGCTGAGGCTGAATTCTGACAAGTTTAATGATAGGCTGTTCCTTTATCTGGGAATTGGGGAGTTTTATTTACTTATGTACAGTAGTGGCCAAAATTGTGGAAACCTTTTGGGAAAAGTGTACAGTAGAAATGCCACCTTTGGTTAAGTTTCCACCAATTTTTCTTCTAATTTCTTTATAACCGTAGCCTTGTTCACTTAATAATACTATTTTACATCTCTTTCTGGGCAACCAGTCAACTCTTTGCACCATTATTTTAATTTTATTACATTTTACAAGCTCACTAAATGAAAGAACACAAACCGCTCCCCAACCAACTTGATAGCGATCACATAACACACTGACAAATGTCCTCCTCTCAGCTTCAATACATGACATCAATAACTGAATCCTACTGTGATCTGATTGGCTCATTGCCAAAACAAGATGACACCTGACTGGCTCTCCAAACACTCATGCTCATTGGCTACAATCAAATGAAGGAAAGCTACCTGATATCAACCTAAGCAAGTTGTGCTTCCTTTTTCTGGTTATTTGGCTATAACTTTTCATAGAATACAGTACAGATAATTGAACAAACTTTGTTGCATTACATTCTTGATTAAATTATCTTTCCATTGATATATAATTTTATGGTACTACTCCAAAAAAAGTGGTGTTATTAGCCATCAAACCTCAAAAATACACTTTTCCCAAAACGTTTCCACAATTTTGGCCACTACTGTACTGCCATAATCTATGTCAGGCGTGTCCATTCCATAGCCCATGGGCTGCATGTGCCCCTAGAGAGCTAGTAATGCAACCCCACAGACAGTAAACTTTAAACATTATTATGTGATTTATATATATTAACTGTATTATATATTTTATATGCAGTCCAAGACAATTCCTCTTCATTCAGTGTGCTCCAGATAAGCCAAAAGGTTGGACAAACATGATCCACATGGACCCCTAGCGACTTTCAACAATAATACGATAAAAACCATATATAAAACCAAAAATATGAAAGCAGCAATACCAGCTTTGGATGGAATTGCATTCTTGTTAAAGAAGTAAGGATTTCATTTGTCCCAGAGCAAAGTGTACCCTTTGCCAGCTCTTTCTTTTTCTGCCTAAGGATAATGGGGCCTTGGTAAAAAATGGTACTTCAGGGAAACGTCAGACTGGGCTACTTCATTGTACTGGTCTTGGGGCTATTCTTGAACCAGGACTGGAAACTTTAGGTAGACTGCTACATTGCCTCTACACCCTTGAACTAGTAGCCAACCAGAAACAATTCAGCCAGAAACAATTCACAAACCACTGCATGTTTGTCAGTTTGCTATTAAGGAAAGTATTTGTATTGGTGAACAAAACTTTTTATGGCTTCAAACCCAGGTAGCCATCAGAATGCCTTTTCTCATACATGCCCACCTAATGTTGATGCCACAGCTGTTGGGAATTCAGTATACAGTGGCAGAAAAGAACTGCTCTTGGTACGAGGATTCCTCCTGTGAAATTCCTTCCCTATGGCTGGCATCAAACTTTTAGGCATCGATTTGAGATGTTTATCAGAGTCTTGGTTACCACTGCCACCTTTAAACATGTGCTGTGTAACTTTTTTTTCTTAAAAACAGAACAAGTTATTTTTTTTCTTAGTCTTGCTTCTAAATGTCAGTTGAACACTCTTCCCTTAGCAGGTTGATCCTGTCCTTTATTATATAGAAATGGATGATCATTTAGGAAGATGCATTTTAATCATGTGTAGGGCTAATGTATCATTTCCTTTCACCGGGAATGTCCTAAAGCAGTGTTTCTCAGCCTTGGCAACTTTAAGATGTGTGGACCTCAACTCCCAGAATTCCCCAGCCAGCCATTCCCCATGCTGGCTAGGGAATTGTGGGAGTTGAGATCCACACATCTTAAAGTTACCAAGGTTGAGAAACATTGTCCTAAAGCATAACCCTTTTAGCAATGACCTTATTATTATTATTTTTTTAAAGCATTTGGGAACCTTTAAGTATTTTGAGGTTGGTGGACACCTTTGAAATTTTATGAGCAGTATGCTCCAATATCATGACTTCTATGCTAAGTATGACCACTAATAACCTTCCCACCTAACAGAAGGCAAAGAAGTGAGGTTGCCTCTGATCGTCCCCTCTAGGACCCCTCTAACATCACAGTTTAGTGTCTTATTTTCTCTGGTAGGTACTCAGAGGGCTTTTCTCTAGGGAGCAGCTATTCATCATTTTAATTTTCTATGGATAGCTATGGGTCTACATAAGTCCCCAAAGCATTCTTGTCAACAGCAATGATGTTGGAGGTCAGCGATTTGCTTTGCTCTCAAATAAGCTATTAAAAGTATTTGATTCTGCTAAACTAATCCTCCTCCTCCTCTTCCTGCTGCTGTTATTTACTTGTATAGTTGTGCGGTTAGCCAGAGGATGTGACTTTTTTTCAAGATAAACACAAACTTTGATAACCATATTGAAACAAAGATCTTGCTATGCTATATTTAAACAACATAGTGACAGAAACACAGGAAAACCAGCTATCTTACTTTGAGTTATTTTGACTGTGTTTATAGTATATGACTCATTTTCTCTGTTCACTGAATTAATCCATTTGGGGGAGAGGGTGGTCCAATGTATTCAATAATAAATCAAATGGACTGGGATCATGGGTATTTTTCAGCTAGATCATGATTAAAAGGAGTAGGAAAGAACAAAACATAAGCAGAGTTGTATATTTTACTGAATAATCAAAGAAGGCACACCTGCTCTGGAGTTCTCTGCAGACTGCAGATGTAATTTGAAAATAAATTGTGAAACATTTACCTAAAATTTGTAACTGAAACAACACTAAGTAGGAGCTTGTCAGGATTTAGTTTTTAATGGAGGCTAAATGGTATTTATTGCCATCTGGAGTTTTAAATTTATGTCTTCATTATTGCTTATCTGAGGCAGCCATGTAAGGCAAACAGCTGGGATGAATACCATCTTATTGTGTCACCAAGGCTCATTTATTTTTTCCCCCTTCCATTTAAAAAAGAATAGTAAATAACTTCTGATTCCCCACATTTCTACAGATTCCTGGCATTTTTAATACAGGGATCTATTCTTTTCTTAATTTGCCAGTCTTCTAATGCTTGAAATCCGTTGACACATTTGAAATAATGAATGTAGGGATTATTAAGGAATTTGGATGTGTGTCTGTTTGAGAAAGTCTTGTAGACTTTTGTAATTTTTGCTAAATACAGATGTGAGAGTCAGGTGGAGAGCTGGAGAATATAGATTTAGTTCAAAACTTTTAATAGTTAAAGAGTAAGGAAATATTTTTTTTCAGTATTCTCAGCTTTAGGAGTTTTCATGACATCCCAAGTTGCTATAGCAAAGTTGTAAAATTCAGGTATCTTTACTAAGAGAGTTCTGTTACCAGGAGCTATTATTTAGCCATAAAGTGAACTAAAAGATCCTGTGAATGGACTCATTATTATGAGTATAATAAGTTCAACAATAGGTGATCAGACCAAGATTTATCAGAAGACACTTGGTAGTTTCCAGAAATAGTAAGTTGCTTACTTTGTGATCCGCCCCTGGTCAAATGAACATGCACATACACAAAAAGTCATAAAGAATACATGTACAGTAATAAAGAAGTGATGAACTCCAAGAAAAGGGACAGAAATATCTCTCTAAGCTACTTATGGAAGATCTTCTAGTTCAAGGGTGTCAAATTGCTAGCCCACAGGCCGGACGCGTCACAAGGAAACCGCACCCACCCCTTTGCCGGCAATGGGGAAAAAGTTCCGATACGTTGCGTGACGTCATATGATGTCGCAAGTTCGACATGTCTGTTCTAGTGCCTTAAAGATCAAGAACATGAATTTTATAGAACCTCCTATTGCAACATAAAAGAGACAGAATGACAACAACCCAATTTCCTCCTTTTTATGGCAATATAGCAATCTTAGCTGGTACCAAATGCTTAGTGAGATGTAGTATTCAACCTTCTATGCTACTGATGATTCTCTGTTTTGAATCATCCACTGTATGTGTCCTGAGAACATGTTTTCCAAAAACACTTAATTTCCATCCCTGCATATTCTCTTGAGCTTGATTAATTGCACATGTAACAAATCAAGTTCAGGAGAATATGCAGGGATGGAAATGGAAACATTTCTTGGACTAATATAACATTTTACTTTTATTGAGATGTCACAAAGAATTATCTTATTCTTTAAACAAAGTTTGATGTTTGGGAGCTCTGAGGCAGTCTCCAAGCTCTCCCTGAGAAATGTCTATGGAGAATCTCAGTCATCCAGATCATGGTTGTTCCAAAGGTGCTTTTTCAGGAGGCAACTGGACTTTCTTGTTTCTCTCTGAAGATGTTTTGCTTCTCATCCAAGAAGCTTCTTCAGCTCTGATTAGATGATGGGGAATGGAAGGATTTATACTCCTTACAGACAGCTGTCATTTGCATTCTTTTAGAGCAGATGTCAACCCTGTGACATTGGATGTCTACGTTCTGACAACTGAGATTCAGCAGCCATTTTACTTCTGGTTTTAATGTGCTTTTTTCTTCTCTTAGTGTTCAGATGTAAAAGGGGGGATGGGGTAAATGCCTGGGGTTTAGCTAGCCATAACAATGTAGAAGTGTGGGAACTCAAGGACTTGTTCTGATAAGGTTTTGGCGGGCTGAAGGGTAGCAAAGAAAAGCCCACATTTTGTGCTAATTGGTGAATATGATTTAGGACAGCTTTTGTGGGGAGGGATTTGCAATTTGTTACTTTGAATCTGGGAGGAGGGAATCTCATTCTTGGGTTCAACTATGTAAGTGACAATGCTTTGCTTCCTAATAAAATGTTCTTTAAGGAAGAAATTCTTGCCTTGAAGTTCTTTTAACTGGTTTCATCTATCAGAATCATGACAGGGGTGTCAAACTTGCAATGTCACGTGATGTGTCGTGACGTATCGTGACTTTTTTTCCATTGCCGGCAATGGGGTGGGCGTGGTTTTGGCATTATGCATCTGGCCCACAGGCCAGCAGGTTGATACCCCTATTTTAGAGAGTCATTGAGGCCACTTGGAGGTTTACCTGTGTCGTCAGGGTCACCTGAGTAATGCAAATGTGTGTGGAGTCTTCTTGGCTGCAGGGTGTTTTCTGCCCTGGGTCCCTTCACTATTGAAGATGGGCTCAAGTTGTTGGGGATGAGTCTGTGTTGTCTGCATCTCAAACTGAAGCACAAATGGTTCCTGTAGTCTGCAATGTTTGTTGGAAATCCATTCATATTCACACACCATTCAAAGAGTGTTCATCCCAAAGTGCATAGCTAAATGTCTATGGAGATTCTCAGGTGTCCAAGTCATGGTTCTCCCAAAGATGCTTTTTCAGGAGGCAATTGGACTTTCTTGTTTCTCTTTGAAGATGTTTCCCTGAGAAATGTAAGCGTAAGGCTAGAATTGCCATCTCTTGGTTATGGACAAAAACATAACAATCACAAAAACAATAGTAATGCTAATAATGCTAAGTATGTAATAAAATGAAGTAGGTAGAAGGAAACAGAGATAAAAGAGCTTCTTCAAAGCAAAAACACCCTGGTGTAGATCTGATCAATCTTTTATCATTTAATGTTATAACATTAAGCAATGCTATAAGGAATGTATCTGGTAAATGGGTGTTTCTGCTGCTTGTTATGGCTCCTTTGATCACAATTCTTATCTGTACAGCTTGAAGTTACTTTTTTGGCTACCCTGTCAGCTCCTTTCTTCCTTTGGCCATTCTCTGCCAACCTAAATGCCTGCTTTTCTGGGATGCTGATGCCTTTGTGAAGAGACGAATCCCTGATTAGTGGACATACCTTGCTCCCACTGCTGAAAGAGAAGAGTCTTCCCTGTCTGTTCTTAAATTCTTCTGAAACCTTTTTCACCACCACCTCCTGGCTCTTCTGTTTTGCTTCTCAACCTGGAACTAAGGAGAAACTTCCTGACAGTGAGGACAATCAACCAGTGGAACAACTTACCACCAGAAATTGTGGGTGCTCCATCACTGGAGATTTTTAAGAAGAGACTGGACATTCACCTGAGACAGTATAGGTTCTCCTGTTTGAGCAGGGGGCTGGACTAGAAGACCTCCAAGGTCCCTTCCAGCTCTGTTCTGTTATGTTTGTTTTCCTAACTGTATCAGCTTGTATGCTTGCATTCTCCTCTTTACCCTGGGTCCATCGTTGAACCTTTTTTTGTTACTTGACTCTACTTTTATTTTCTCAAGACTCCCTGCTCTTAATGATCCCCACCTTTTTTTGGGGGGGGGAGTCACAGCAATAGTTTCTCTGGTTGCCTGATCAGTTGAACCCCCAACTGCACTGCTCCACCTTCATGCTGCAACTGATGATAACATAAGAAAGCTGCTGAGCATTTCCCCCCCCCCATTTTCTTTCTCATTCTACAGTAGTTCTCAACTTACAATCATTTGTTTAGTTACCGTTCAAATTTACAATAGCACTGAAAAAAGTGACTTATGACCAGTTTTCACACTTGTGACTGTAGCAGCATTCCTATGGTCACAAGATCAGAATTCTGTCACTTGGAAACTGGCGTGTATTTATGACCGTTGCACTGTCTCAAATTCATGTGATCACCATTTGTCACTTTTCCAGCCAGCTTCCAACAAGCAAAGTCAGGGGAAGCTAAATTCACCCGACAACCACGAGCCACTTAACAACTGCAGTGATTCACTGAATAACTGTGGCAAAAAGGTCATAAAATGTGACAAAACTCACTTAACAACTGCCTTGCTTAGCAACGGAAATGTTGGGCTCAATTGTAGTTGTAAGTCAAGGATGACTTGTATATGCTCTTTGTTGAGAGGGCATAAAATACCCTGTAAACAACACACCCTAATAAATGGCATAATTTTGTCCTGTGTTTCTAATAAAAAAGAAGTTAGACTTACATGTGGAGGGAATACCCGTAGAATTATAAATCACTACATTTTGATGGGAAGATGGATAAATGGGACCAGAGGAAAATAAACCCAGTTTAAAACAGTGAAAATAAATTCCTAAAATTCTTTTTCCTGTGTTTTGACACAGCTCATTATTGTAATCTAGCCAGGAAAAAAACAAACAAAAACCAGCAAGCAAACCTCAAATGTATTAGCATTCATATTTTGGAAAGTAATCAACCTTGCTACTTGCTATTATTTTCATTAACATAACAGTTGCAGTTTCTATATTTGTTGTATATATTTCTGTTTTAAGTTTATTTTAAATTAAAATTACATTATCCAGCTTTTAGGGATTGAATTCTGATTTAATTTTATTATACAGTGAATAGGATTAAAAATTATAAAGTAAAACATCTTGTTTTCTTTTGCACGAGTGGTGCTAAAGTAGACATAATTATGCATAAACATGGACATAATTAAGGAGACAAATTTTGGAACAGTTACTCAGGCATCTTATATAACTTTTATATAGCTTAATAAGGTTAATTAATTTCAAGATTTCCACTGATTTACCAATAAAATCTCAGGAACATATTTTGACATGCTCATATGTGGAGTAAACTATCATGTGCTAACAAAGACCGGAAAATGATTTCATTTGCAAATTTGAGACAACAAATTATCTTTAACATGTTGTTACTTTAACATGTTGTTGCTACTTTAACATTATTTTGTTAGCATTGAATGGAATCATGTCAAAAGAACTCCAGAAAGATGATAATTATTTGTCGCATAGGAAAGTAAGACCCAATCGTTCCTTTTTGAAGGATATGGGTGATTCAGAAATTTGGAAAATGAAATAATGAATGAATGAATGAATGAATGAATGAATGAATGAATGAATGAAAAGGAACACTTGGATATAGCAGTTTTCTGACAAGCCTAATGCCCTAACGCTATTAATCAAAAAGAATCAAATGGAAATACTAGGCCAATCTGTGCAGTTTTAAATAAAAAGTATTTAATGTGACTAGCAAGTACAAATCTACCATAGTCATCTACAAGGACAATCAAAACAGTTGAGATTCAGTGGTTCTTAATCATGGCAACTTCCAGATGTCTGGGGCGTCTACTATCCATAATTCCTCAGCCGGCATGGCCATTGCTGAGAATTCTGGGAGCTGAAATCAGTGGTGGGATTCAAATACATGAACAACCAGTTCTCTGTGTGGATGCTGGTTCTAGAAGTCCATTCTGGGCCTGGGCAACAAAAAATTAGCTACCGAACTGGTGCGAACGGGCTGAATCCCACCACTGGCTGAAATCCAGATCTTGTCAAAATGACCAAGGTTGGGAAGGGCTGGCATAATGAATCTCTGCCCCCTATAAGAGGAGTTAAAAAAGGACAGGGCTTCATTGTGCAGATTTTACCTTTTTGATCCCCATTCCCCTGCATAGACACTTCTGTAAATGACTACAGTACACATATGTGTAAAGAAAGAAAGGATGGAACTTATGGGAATAATATACAGATGCAATGACAATCCTTGTGGGCCTTCTGTTGTGCCTTTGTCTTCTCCTGTTCTCAGAGCCCACATCCATGGATAGGAACTCAACTCTCTGATCATCTGTCCTTAGTAAGGGAGTTCCAATAGAAGGGATTGCCAAAACTGCTACAGAAACCATCTGGGAATTCCAGCCAAGCCAGATGTATTTCATTTACTTCTTCAGTGGCTTGTTATGGCTTCCTTAAGTAAAAATAACAAGGTTCAGAGTACAGCATAATTTCCTATACTCAGGCTTGATAATGCAATTAAGAAACAAAAGAATTCCCATTGTACTTACAGGATCTTTAAGCAAAAATTGCTTATACATGAACAAAAATACCATGGCCATGAGCCAAACAATTGAAATGCTGAGCCAGCCTTCTACTAAGTTAAATACAATATTTTCTCTATCCCTTTCTTACTTCCTTATTTTTCATGCTCCCACAATACACTAGCAAGTTGTAAATGTTTTATAGCTCCTTTCTCTGTATCTGTAGGAGAAGGAGTGGCAGAACCTGGGGGCAGAGCCAAAAGAGGAATCATCCTGGACAACCATGACCTGGTTGATTGAGAATCTCCATAGACATCGAGAATCTCCATAGATGAATCATCTTGGAGTCTGAGTAGCTACAAGCAAAGTCCAACCCTTCTTGAATTCCACTGACCCTTTTCTAGGGCCAAAGTAGTGCTAAACATTAGTTGAATGGTTTTCTGTATATAGACATGATCAAGATAGTAATCAATTTAATTGGAACCTTGTGTGTGGTTCTGGTCTTCCATATCAGACAGTATCCCAATCTTCTATATACATAATTGTTGTACATGTTTTTGAATTTTTCTTTTTTGTACAGAACTACGTATCTGATTATTGAAATCTTTGAGAGATAATCCAGTGGTTCCCCCTCTCCCCACTACCCAAGTACAATGTCATGAGAAAGAATGGGATAAATTGGAAATATTTTTTAGTTATCTGGGACAAAGTTAATAAGTCTGAACTGGCTCCATACCAGTACTGGACCTCCCTGAATTTTGTTATATTTTTCTGGAATTTTATGATGCTGCAGCAGCTGGAGAAGTGAAACTTTTATTGTTTATAGAAAACATCACAGTAGGGAGGGAGACATGGCTGTCCTTGGAATGATTGCATCATTGGTCTTCCCAGAAAAATCTTTAGTTTTATCATTCACTCCTCCTCATTGTTATCAGGATTTTATCTGAACGATTATAGATGATGTTTGATGAACTGTGTTAGGCAGGAGACTAGCAACTGATGGAATTCATGGAAAAAATGTTACATTTCAACTTCAACACTCAATATTCAGTTCTGTTCAGCTCCACCACATTCAAGACGAGATCATCAAGTCTCTTTTCTTTTTGCACAAAATATCTTCTGAAATTTGGCCAGGCCCTTTCCCATTCAGGTTTAACCTGGTAGCACAGTGGTTAAACTGCAGTATTGCAGGCAACTCTACCCACAGCCTGGAGTTCAATCCTGATGGGACTCAAGGTTGACTCAGCCTTCCATCTTTCCGAGGTTGGTAAAATGAGGACTCAGATTGTTGGGGGCAATATGCAAATAATGCTTCTACATTGTAAACTGCCCAGAAAGTGGTGTAAAGGGTTATGGGGTAGTATATAAACTTAAATGTAATACTACTGCTATTAAAGAAATATAATTTGAATCTCTTTCACTGATTTCTAATGTAGTTTCTTATAAAATTCAGTTAATTATGCTGAAAACAAAGCAAAAACATGGTCCTTTATGTTTTTGAGTGATAGAGGGGGAAAATTCTGGTTTTCTTTACAATTGGGTGGGTTATTAAACAACATTAAATCAGAACTAGATGCAGTGAGATGGGTAGCAAATACATTTGATGAAGATAACAACAACAACAACAACAACAACAACAACAACAACAACAATAATAATAATAATAATAATAATAATAATAATAATAATAATAATAATAATAATAATAATAGATCTTGGCATCAGACTGGACTGGATTATCTGCAATTGATACAGGCCAGATGATGATAGTTCTGAAACTCCAGATTGGATCAAACATTTAACTGGCTTGTCTCTATGTATCTCTATTTTATGAATTAAAGGACACTAATTGCACTGTGATATTTGAAGAAATCTGAATATGCACAATGTACTGAGTATTCATAGATAACCATCTGTCTTATTAAATTAATATCTGGGTAATAACAAGTAAACTATAGTTTTGCTAGGCAGGTATCAGAAAATACTTCGCTGGTTTTGATAACAGCAAATATCAATAAACAACAACAGCAGAAATTTATCAGATTTAATATTCCCAAGATACAATAGGAAAACAAAGGAAGCAGTTCAAAAGATATTTTTTTTTAAATGGTCTCAGCACATATAGTGCACAGAATAAGAAATGGAAAAAACTTGTTTCTCAAGCATAGCATCATAATCACTATCAAAAGTTAATGTTCTCGTACACCATGTTTTATACAGCATACAAACGCCAGTTGAGGTTTTAGAAAAGGAACTAAACCTGTGATAATCAATACTGCCATCTTTTGACTAGTATGGAGGTGCAGAGTTGAGACTAAGCAAAGAGGAATTGCTAGGAGGCATGACTTCCTGATTCCATGGGGAGCTGGTTGCCAAGGGAGAGAGACTGCTATGAGGAGGACATACATTCTTTTATCCTATTATGTCTTGAGAATCATTTATCCCCTCCCTAATCTATGGTAGTTCGGGGGTGGGGGGAAGAATTCCTCTGAATTAAAAAAAAGTGTACGATTAGTGTCAAACCTCAGCTCTCAGGACTGCCTTTCAAACTGTTTTCCTGCTTTAGATGCACAGTGTTCTTCCACCCAAAACTCCTTACAATTTGTTTGTGCGTTGTAGTCACAAAGGTGGTTGAGAACTTTATCTATTGAGAATTTTGAGTTTCTTTCATAAGCATCAGGCACAGATACATGCACTGTATTTTCTACTTCCGTCACAAATAATTCTCTCACAGTTCACATCTATGGCTTCCTTTCCCTCCTTATGTGTTGTTGATCATGAAGTGATATTAGAATGGCATGACATGTCCAAATGACTGGCCAAAAGCAAATACAGCTTTTGGACTTGAGTGCACCAATAAAGCACAGTTGCTGATTTTCTTAGCTTTGGGAAAAACAGAAGAGACAAAATGAACACGAGGAATCGGACAGAATCCTATAAATTGTGGTTATGACAGCAGCTACTTTTAAAGGACACAGAAATTTGGTCTTATATCAACAATAGCTGGAACATCAAAATGTAAAATTAGATACTTTGGTAGGATAATGGGAAACCTTTGCCTATAGGAGATTAGACATGCTTTGATACTGAATAGTTGCCAAAAAGAAGTATAAACCAGGAGTAGACAAAGTCTCAAAATGAAGGTTAGTGTTTTGGGGGTTTCAGTCCTTTTTGTGACCCACATTTTTATAACTGCATATGGCATTTATTTGGGGCAAAATCGTATACTTGATATAACTCATCTTTTATTCAAATACTTCTTCCTGATTTGTCCCAAAACTGGATGAAAAATAGACTTTGGTTATCCTACATTTCACAACTGGTTTTTAATCTTATAACATGGATTTCAGAAAATGTAAAGATCCTTTTTATACATTTTTTCAAAAAATTGAAGCAAAACAAGCCAAAAGCTAAAAATTACTAAGTTAAAAAGTAAAATAAATATGTGAAAAAAGAAATGAAAGTCCAGAATGTATGCATACACAAGTAATCTTAAGAAATATAAACCTTTTAAACATTTAGTAATTAAGTGTCTTGACATTGCATCAAGATCCTCAAGCACCCGCCCTTTTTGAAGTCCAGTTTTATATGTATCTTATTAATTTTATCCTCATTTCTTTTAAAAATGTGCTTTCATCTTTTATATAGTCTTGGCTATTACAGCTAGATTACATTCCTGTTAAAAGGATTCACATCTGGCTTGAAAACTTTATGTGAGGAGTGCACACGAATAATTCCTCCTCAAACTAAAAGAAGCTGTTAAGATGCAGTGTTGTTAGAGCTTCAATATCTCCTCATTATTTCTATAATGATATAGATGAGAAGGTGGAAGGAATCTTTTTAGTATTTGAAGGTCAAGTTTGAAATGAGTGATTAATGCTCTAAGAAATTAAGTTCAAAGTGAACTCCATAGATTTTAGAGTGGCTGAAAGTACAAGAAGCAATTTAACAGAGCCCAACACAAAAGTTACTCACCTAGAAAAAGAAATTAAATGTAAAGATGCAGGAAGGCAGATACTTAGCAATAGAGGAGTGTAAAAAGGATTTCAGAATTATACTTGGTCCCAAACAGAATGTAAGGCAGCAGAATGTAACGAGCAACCTTTTACTAGCAACAGTGTAAGCCTAGCTATCAAATCTCAGGAAGTAATGGTTCTACATTACTCTGTGGTGGCAAATTTCTTGCCTTGAGCCTATGATTACCATTGGCCACTGGCTTCCTCAGAAGGATCCAGATTAGTAGTTTTCAGCCTGTGGTCCATGGATCTCTTGGGGGGCCATGATGTCACAGGGGGGTCTGCGAAGGCTTGAAGAAATGTCATGATTTAAATCTTGAGTTAAGTCTTGGTGGTCTGTGGCCATGATCCATGACCACAAAAGGTATTTAAAGGGGGGCCTGCACTGACAAAAAGGTTGAGTACCACTGGTCCAGATGAAGTGGAATATGTGGAGATGAAGGCAATCCAGAGGACTCAGGGTGTGAAAACCAGTTCCTGTGAGGAGGGACTGAGGGAACTGAGTATGTTTTGTCCTTAAAAAAAGATGACGCTGTGAGTCACAGTTGGAGAGGGGGGAACATGATAGTATCCTCAACTATTTGAAAGGAGAGAAAAGAAAGTTAAAACCTGTTATTTCCCATCCCTGAATACAGGACTCAGAATAAATCAAATGGAAGCAGATGCCAGCTAAATGTCAGGAAAGACTTCCTAACAATAATATAGGTTTGTGAAGAAGATAATCAGCCTTTTGAATTGCACTCCTCAAGCAGGAGAAAGTGAATCCAGGAGGATCACAAATTGCAATCCAACACTTTCCAGCGGGATGATGCACCCTGACAAAGGGCAGATCTGCTCCCAAATAATCAAATAAACAAAACCTAAGTTCAGGACAAGAAAGTGAAGGTAGTCCTTGACTTACAACTTACAACCACAATTGAGCCAAAATTTCCATCGCTAAACAAGACAGTTGTTAAGTAGGTTTTTGCCCCATTTTGCAACCTTTTAAGTTAAGTGAATCACTGCAGTTGCCATTGATTCTGAATGTCGGAAGCCAGCTGGGAAGTTTATAAATGGTGATCACATGACACCAGGATAGTGCAACTGTCATAAATATATGCCAATGGTGAGCCACCTGAATTTTGATCACATGACCACCATGAAGTGGTTGTGTGAAAATTGGTCAGAAATCATTTTTTTCCAGCACCATTGTAACCTCGGTCACTAAATGAATGGTTGTAAGTCAAGGACTATCTGTAATTTGTGAAAATGACTCAAGACAGCTTCCCACCCCAATTCTCATGAAGATGAAAGACTTGCAAGATTTGGTTAGTATACTGTAGCTCAGTGGTTCTCAACCTTTTTAATGCCGCGACCCCAACCGGTCGTAAGTCGAGGACTAAGCTGGTCGTAAGTCGAGGACTAAACCAGTCGTAAGTCGAGGACTAAACCTGTCGTAAGTTGAGGACTACCCAACCGGTCGTAAGTCGAGGACTTTCCCTGCCCGGGAGCGCCGTGCATGCGTGGTTCCACCCCCTGCGCCGACCGAGGCGTAGCTGGCAAGCGGCAGAGATGGAGCAGGCCGACCACCAGCTGGCCCAGCCCAAGGGAGGTAAGGCACCCGCCGGAAAAGGGAAAAAAATGGCGGACAAAAAAATGGCGGACAGCCTTGCTTGGCGACCCCTGTGAAATGGTCGATCGACCCCAAATGGGGTCCCGACCCACAGGTTGAGAACCACTGCTGTAGCTGCTCTAATAAAAGTCATTTATATTTACATGGTGTCTGTTTCTTACTCTGTTCTACTTGGTAGGGCTGACACCAGTCAGAGCCAGTTCCTCCTCATCCAGACCTTTACAGCCTCAGATAATCAGTAAGCCTTTAAATGGCATCCTTTGCTCATCCTGGAGTAGAGATGTATAACTGAAGGATAATTCTACATCTCATGTCACTGAATCACTTCACTTAGCCACCATGTTAAATAGGAAGAGTAAGAGAATTGAGCTCTGGAGTACCTGATCTTTTCTACGAAGACAGAGTGGTGTTTTTTCAACAATCCCTGTATTTGTAGATAAATAAAAGGATGGGCATTAAGAAAACACAGCAGTCTATGCACCTCAGGTAATGTAGATACCACAGAAACATCAATGGAAGTGCTAACGTAGTCTCAGAGAGCTTGGTTCCAGCATTTCCCCTCAAAATTTCTTAGCCACTGCTAATTTAATTTATTTAAAATAGTTAAGTTGCAGTATTCAGGATTCACAGTAGAGTAAAAAATAAACCCCTCTAAGCAGAAACGAATCCATTAGTCAATCAGGTAAACTAGCACATAGAGCAGTAAAAACAAAAATATGTGCAGGAAACAAAACAAAGTAAACAAACACATAAAAGTAGGTAGGTCACACACAAAAAACCCCATTAGGTAAAATATTAAACTAAACAATGTTGACCAGGTGATTTTAAAAAAAAAGGCGAAATAAGGTTAAACTCTATTGAATTAGGGGATTTCCCAACCCTTGCAAGACCATACAGAGGGCCCTCTGCTGCATCCCAACCAGCTGTGATCCAGTCTTTGTCTGAACAAATCTCAGGAAGCAGGCCGGCCTGCAAGGGAGGAGATGTGAGTCTTTCTAATTGCACCAGGAAAAGTGTTTATCCAACACTGATGTCATACAAATATTTTTCCTCTTGGTGGGAAAGCATTAGTGAGTAAGAGGAGCATTTCTGACAGCCGGATTCTAACCTGAGCAGTGATTAATTCAACATGTTTTATGACTATAATTGGAAAGAGATTTATTTAAGAAATTACGTGATAGGGGTAGGTAAAATTTAGCACCTAGCTAACCATATAGACTTTTTAAGATTTTTTAAAATCCCAACTTTATTATTTTTTTATTAATAACTTAAAGTAGTGAACATACTTAATACTCCTTCCTCTTCCTTCCCCCCCCCACAAGGACAACCTTGTGAGTTGGGCTGAGAGAGAATGACTGGTCCAAAGTCACCCAGATGGCTTTCATGCCTAAGGCAGGACTGGTATTCACTGTGTCTGTTCAGTTGTGTCTGGCAACATAGAAAGTGACCAAAAATTAACAAAGTCAGTAGCAAAAAGAGGGGACACAGAGTAAATCGGTAACTTTCTATCTACACCAATAATTCCCTGGTGATCAGTAAATAATGAGCTGCTGAAGCATCAGTGCTATTGAAGTCACACTTCTACCACTCTGATGCAGAGCGGCACAAATGTGTCTTGCTCTAAGGAACTGCAGTTCTATTAATGTATTATAATAAGAGAATAACAGAGTTGGAAGTGATCTTGGAAGTCTTCTAGTTCAACCCTTTGCTCAAGCAGGAAACCTTCAGACAAACAGTTGTTGAATCTCTTCTTAAAAACTTCCAGTGATGGAGCACTCACAACTTTTGAAGGCGAGCCATTGTGCTGGTTAATTGCTCTCACTGTTAGGAAATTTCTCCATAATTCTAGATTAGTTCTCTCTTTGATTAGTTTCCATGTATTGCTTCTTCTGCCTTCAGGTGCTTTGAATAATAGGTTGTCCCTCTCTTCTTTATGGCAGCCCCTTAGATATTGGAACACTGCTATCATGTCACCCCTAGTCCCTCTTTTCATTAAACTAAACATATCCAATATCTCAGGGGCTGCCACAGAGAAGAGGGAGTCAAGCTATTTTCCAAAGCGCCTGAAGGCAGGACAAGAAGCAACGGGTGGAAACTAATTAAGGAGAGAAGCAACCTAGAACTAAGGAGAAACTTCCTGACAGTTAGAACAATTAACCAGTGGAACAACCTGCCTCCAGAAGCAGTGAATGCTCCAACAATGGAAGTTTTTAAGAAGAAACTGGACAGCCATTTGTTCGAAATGGTATAGGGTTACCTGCCTGAGCAGGGGGTTGGACTAGATGACCTTCAAGGTCCCTTCCAACTTTACTATTATTATTATTATTTCCTGTAACCGTTAATAATATGTTTTAGCCTCCAGTGCCTTAATCATCTTTGTTGCTCTTCTCTACACTCTTTCTAGAGCCTCAACATTTTTTATATATCATGATGGTCAAAACTGGATGCAATTGTCCAAGTGTGGTCTTACCGAGGCATTATAAAGTGGTATTAAATACTTTACATTATCTTGATTCTATCCCTCCGTTAATGCAAAGTAGGACTGTGTTGGCTTTTTTGGCAGCTGCAGCACATTGCTGGCTCATATTTAAGTGATTGTCCACTAGGACTCCAAGATCCCTCTTGCAGTTGCTACTGTTGAGCCGGGTACCACCTATTCTATGTAGAACCTTACTTTTCTCACCATTGAATTTCATTTTGTTAGATAGGGCCCAGTATTCAAATCTGTCAGGATCCTTCTGCTCACCATGGTTAAGAGAAAAGGAAGTTTCTCTATTTTGTAGGAAAAAACTCATTCTATAGGAGTCTAATCATTTATGCAGATTTGAGAGAGATAGACAGTCCAGAGAATAAAGAATGAGTAAATAAAATAGGAATCTGCTTTGTTTCAAAACTCTTTAAAACTAGAAGAAATTGATACCATCTGGTCCTGAATTATTATACAAACACAAAAAACCCCCAGAAACAAATAATAATTAAATAAAGTCTATAAGCTGATGTATATCTTCAGGTGCATGATCAGATCCTTGCAAGGCCTGTATTTACTGCAGGCAGTGTAACTGATGGAATACTTGATTCATCAGCCTTGAATGTAATGAAGTGGAGGCATTAGCTTTAAACAATAACAGATGGACGAGCTTCAGACTAGCTTCACCGCATCTATTATCTTTCTATGCTCTACTAGGCCCAGCACGATCATTTTGGTTTGCTGAAAGCACTTCTACTTATAGTTTTGTAGGCTGCTTTACATTGGCAATGTGATGCCACATGACAGTCTGGAAAGAGAAAGGGCATTCTCATTGAAAGATATAAGCAACCAGAGGGACAAAGCTGTGCAAAATATATATATAAAGGTTTATTCTTCTGATTGTTATAAATGGAAGAGATTTAATGGTGGTTGGGGGGGGAAGAGATTATTGGGCCATATGTCACTACTATTCCCCATATATAAAATGCTTTCAACAATACAAACAAAGCTTTTTCCAGAGCTTAACTGTGCATCTGTTTAGAAATGGACCAGAGAACAAATAACTTGGGGAATGGACCGTTCTGCTGCCATGTTACTCCAATGCTCCCTTTATTCTCCAGACTGAAGAAAATGACTTCTAATGGCCAGTTGAATTTGGAACAGATGGTTGATGTGGGTATGAATTTTGAAAGTTCTCTCGCTTCCATTTTAATTCTGAAGAGCTATTTTGGGGGTAGCATTCTAGAAAGATGTATGCTAGTTTTATCCATCAAGGATTATGAATCAGTCTTAGAGAAATTTCAGTTTAAATTTAGGCAGTGGGATTAAATTGGGGAAGGAAGGAAGGAAGGAAGGAAGGAAGGAAGGAAGGAAGGAAGGAAGGAAGGAAGGAAGGAAGGAAGATACAAAACAGATGCAAATTGTTGATTCAGCTCCCAATTGCATGATGCTGATGAAGGCATACATATAGATTGCACTGTGGAGAAAATGGTCTCTGAGCATTTTCTAAATCCATATAGATAATTAAGGAAGAGGAATTAAAGGGGCATCATACTGTACGAAACACATTAGAAAGCAGAGACAAGATTGTTTTCATTATATTTCTTGCTCAAGGACAAAACCAAGGATAAGGAAAATAAACTTAGATTGATTACTATAAGGGCAGTTCAGCGATGAAACAAATTGACCAGAGCAGCTGTGGTATCTCTTTATGCAGAGCTCTTCCAAGGAAACAATCTGGAGATCCATCATTCAGAAATGTTTAGTTCAAGCTTGGCCAATGTGTAACTCACCATGCTAAGCACAACAAATATGCCCCCTGGGGCATGGTGGTTAGGCTGAGTTGCATTTGGCTCCAGAATCAAATCCAAAACTCATATGATGTTCTTGAATCAGTTCTTTTCTCTCAGCTTAACCCATCTTGGCTGACAATTAGTGGAGTATTAATGCCTGCCTTTTCCAAGCTCCTTATAGGAAAAATGGAATATAAACATGCAGTATCAAGTACTTGATAAATCCAAGATCTTTGGGAATTTGCTCATAAGTAGATTTGGCAGTAAAAAGCCTTTTAAAATTGTTGTTTCCTTTCCAGAGAATTTTCTTCCTTATAAGAAGCCTTAGCATTTGGTCAAGGCTTAATGAAAAACAGCATCATTTTTCCTAAGACTTTACATTGAAAAAGAAAATAAACTTGGTGTAAGAATTTGCCAGGTGCACTCATCATAGAGTGTTATCTGTTGCTTGACTAATTGACGTTTTGTTCAGGGCCACAGAGAATTGTTTGCAGTGGCATTCCTTCCATTCAAAATCAAGCAGTAGCTTGCAAAAGTAAATTTAAAAACCCACTGGTCTATTGCCAAGGAAGTTTTGCTCTTGCCCTTACATGCAAGAGTATGACTCTGACATAAAAGAATATCAAATAGAACAATTTTTTCCCCCTAACGTCTGTAGTTTTTACTTTTCCAGCAAACAATTGGCCTACACATTTGTCTGAAAGATGGAGATGCTTTGTTTGTGCAATCATGCTTGGCTGATAGGAGATTTCCTGTGAAATCTGTAAAGCATTAAGTCTTGAGTTTTAAAAAGGAGAAGAAGCATGTTTGTTGAAATTGTTGACATCAAATTCTTTTAGAGTTCCTTATTGGTAACCTATGCTTAAACATCCACCTCTGTTGATCGTAAAACAGATCTGCTATGGCTGTTGGGCTGGACTGAATTTTGCCGGTTGAAGAAATCCTTACAGGCAGAGAGAATGGCTATTAAGCATGCGATGGCTGCTTGCCTCCTCTGACTCACAGCCCCCTTTGTTTGGGCTTTTACACAATGTGTTGTTTTTTCATATCTGCTAGTTAAATCCCATTATTTCCAAGCTCATTGACTCACAGAAGAGCAAGACCTGATGATCCTGGTTTACTGCTAGCTTCACTGTACCGGCAGCACTAATTGGCATTAGTTGCCAAAGCAACATCTCTGGACTTCATTGCAGCTAGTGATCGACTTTGGTCAGGGGTCAGTGATCCAGAATCACTCCAAATTCCCATCAAGCATTTCAGGCTGAACCACTTCTCTCTTTCATTTGTTTGAATAGCTGGTCACTGGGTATTCTCTCTAAGACAGGCAGGAGAGGACAAAGTCTCACAGACCAAAGTAAATGTAATCTGGATTGACAATTTGGTTCACAAGTAAAAAAAAAAAGGAGATCTATCTTTTACATCTAAAGAGAATTGTTCAGTGCTCTGTGGCCTGAGGCATTTTTCTCTTGGTCTGTGTCAAAGTAAATTGGACGTCCAGGTGTCCTATTTCAAAGTGTATGGTTTTCTATGTGAAGATCTATCAATCCTCTCTTTCAGGCCAGCATCTGTGGATGCATTTTACCAAATGCTTAAAATGTACTTTTTCAGCCAGGCATTTTTGTTTGTGCTGATGGTGTTTTGCTGATTACCAGCACTGGTTTTAATTTTTGTTATCCTGTGTTTTATTCAATACAATTGTGTATGAAATATTATCTATAGCTTTAATTTAACCACAAGACTTAAACAAAAAATATTGAATTGTGAATACTGTGCTATATAGCAGGGCTTTTCAACCTTTTCACCCATTGTACCACTTTTAGGATATGGCAATATCCGAGTACCACCAGTTGCCTAGCAAGGTGTCAAAAACTTGATGACTAAAAAAAAAAGAAGGAAAAAAGTGATAAAATACAGGTAGTCCTTGACTTACATCAGTTTGCTTAGTGACTGTTCAAAGTTACAATGGCACTGGAAAAAGTGGCTCCCAAGCCACAGCTGAGTAAGACACCTGTCTGCCCACCCGGTGGCGCTCTTCCTCCTATCCGAGGTTTTCATTGTTGTGAGCATTTCTGTTGAGGATTGGCAGGGTGGGGTGGGGTGGGGGGGTGTTTGGTTTTTATTCCCCCCGTCTGCTGGGTGATTGCAGCAGGTTTTGGTCACTTCACATGACCCTGGGACACTGTGACCGTCATAAATATGAATCGGTTGCCAAGCATCTGAATGTAAATCACAAGTCCCTGGAGATGCTGCAACATTCCAGCTGATCGGCGCTTCTTCTGGGCTCAGCAGAAGCGCCAGGATCAGTGCTGCTTTCCAGCTGATTGGTGCTTCTTCAGGGCTCAGCAGAAGCACCAGGAGCAGTGCCGAGCTCCAGCTGGAGCTGGGCACTGATCCTGGCATTTCCACTGAGCCCTGACAGCCCCGAAGAAGCACTGATCCTGGCACTTCCGCTGAGTCCTGATAGCCCTGCAGCTCCAGCCATCTCTCGCTCAGGCTTGTGCAGTGCTGCCACCGGTTCAGCTCATTCCCCTCCCCCGCTACCACTTTTCTAGGATGGTCGCGTACCACCTGCCAGGTGCCAATGTACCACAGGTGGTACCCGTACCATTGGTTGAAAAGCCCTGCTATATAGATTCCTAAGGAGCTCTGATGAGCTGCTATAGTAGCCTGAGCTACAGGCTATTATAAGGGAAGTGAGCCTCCCTCCCTTTCCCTCTTTCTCTGTCTTTCTCTGTCATATATGAAAGAAACCTCATATGAAAGAAAGTGGAGAGGAAAACAGGGCATAACTGAACTATGAGTAAACTTGTTTCTGAAGGCAGAGTCTTGGACTGGGCATTGGACTTTCTACACTTTTAA
>NW_015386278.1:556541-575225 GCF_001527695.2 Protobothrops mucrosquamatus | reverse complement strand
AATAATAATAATAATAATAATAATAATAATAATAATAATAATAATAATAATAAAGTTGGAAGGGACCTTGGAGGTCATCAAGTCCAACCCCCTGCTCAGGCAGGTAACCCTATACCATTTCGGACAAATGGCTGTCCAGTTTCTTCTTAAAAACTTCCAGTGTTGGAGCATTCACCGCTTCTGGAGGCAGGTTGTTCCATGGATTAATTGTTGTAACTGTCAGGAAGTTTCTCCTTAGTTCTACGTTGCTTCTCTCCTTGATTAGTTTCCATCCGTTGCTTCTTGTCCTGCCTTCAGGCGCTTTGGAAAATAGCCTTACTCCCTCTTCTTTGTGGCAGCCCCTGAGATATTGGAACACTGCTATCATGTCCCCCCTCGTCCTTCTCTTCATTAAACTAGACATACCCAATTCCAGCAGCCTTTCCTTATATGCTTTAGCCTCCAGTCCCCTAATCATCTTTGTTGCTCTTCTTTGTACTCTTTCTAGAGTCTCAACATCTTTTTTACATCGTGGTGACCAAAACTGGATGCAGTATTCCAAGTATGGCCTTACCAAGGCATTGTAGAGTGGTATTAATACCTCACATCTTGATTCTATCCCTCTGTTAATGCAGCCCAGCACTGTGTTGGCCTTTTTGGCAGCTGCAGCACTGCTGGCTCATATTTAAGTGATTGTCCACTATTTAAAATAGAGCACACAGTTCCAAATATACATTTTTACATATATGTTGTTTGTATACAATCCATGTCCTCTATTTGATGACACCTTCCTTTTTGGGCAGTAATCTCTAATTTAACATAACTGGGTTTTGAGAAATTGGTCTAATTTCCCCACTTTATGTGTAAACGGAACAGACTCATGACTACACAAACATAGTTACTCACATATCGTGTCTAGTCTGGCCTTGAGCTAAGATAGAGAACTTTTCAGTTATTTCTGAATCACCAAAGACCGTTCCAGGATCAGGGGACAAAAACTTTTATGTTGATGTCAGTCCCAGCAATTATTTATTTTAAATATATTCGCTTTGTTATAGAGCCAAGATAATGGGGTCAGACTATCCGATGGAAGATGTGTGAAAACCACAGGAACGCTGTTAGTTGGATGGTAAAAGAACCATCTGTTGTTTCATATTCACAAAGCACCTCCCTGTAAAAGATCTTGCGTCACTAATGGCAAAGTGCAAAGAGATGATCAGACAGCACATGGAGAAGACCAAGGCTAGTCCAAAACATTTTGTAACAAGTAATGTTGCGTACAATCCAAGGAGATGCATTCCAGGTATTTTGCAGGATATCACCTCACCTCAAACCATGAGATGAGTGGCACCTAAATTTGATAAATAAATATAATCACAGGATAAACTCCCCAGTAATGTGTAGCATTATCCTGCAAATACAGTGTTTGTCTAACACTCTAAAAGAATTCTGTTTCAAATCACTGAATTGATGTCTTTGTGAAAATTGACTTACTATATGTTTGAGAAGTACAAATGACCAGTTTTCTGTGAAGTTACAGCTTCTGAGAAGTGTCCTTCAACAATTATTATGAGTCCCGGACAACTCTTTCATCTTCAGGCATGGATTTGGTTAGACTTCAGAAGAGAAGATTTCTAGAACCGAAGAATGGTTTTATTGGTCATTATAATGGGGCAGTGGCTATATGCACACAGTCTACAGCTAGGGCTAAGCAATATGTACCGATTAATCAATAACTATTTATGAATGGGAAAGTTTCTTCTAGCCTTGTATTTGATCTCTGTGCAATTATGATTCCTTAAGTGCATCAGTTACATTATTTGCATAATTTATTTGCACTTAGATCATAAGAACAGCCGCATATAGTTCAAGGTTTTTTTTTAGTATCTTATTTTTCTGAGTCTGTGAGGTGTGGAGCTTTTGCAAATCAATTAAAATTAATTCATCAAGCTTGAGATTTTAAAAAAAACGTTTGCATTAAAATTGTATGGATTTTACTGTACATTTTCCCCAGTGTACTTTCCTCTGCTATGCGACCTATTTTGCAAAGTATTCCCCAAAATACAATGCATTTTTGTACATTTTGATGCATTTTATGTGGGCTTTCCCTTAATATGCAAATGTTTAAAATGGGTGAACTGCTTTACAAAATGTGAATTCTGCATGATAACTAAATTTAATTTTGTAATAGATGAATTCAGTTAGATAAATGCATACTAAAACGATAATAAATTCAAAATTCCGGTTTTGATTACTGCTATGCACTGTTTGTAGGGGTTCCCTTGCAAATTGTCTAGAAGTTGCAGCTGGTGCATGATATGAATTGATACATGTTGTAATAATGATAAAATATTTCTACTGAAAGATCTGCACTAGTTGAAGATTCCTTGCAGAATACTGTTTAACTTGTTCAATAAAGCTTTAAAGCTCTGAAGGGCAGAGGACCTGGCTATTTTAAAAGCTGCCTTTCCTTGATATAAATCTGCCCAGTTTTCAAAATATAAAGAAGAGGCTCTCTTGAAGATTTCTGCTATCAGAGAGTTATCTTTCTGAAAAGAGAGAGAGGGGCTTTCTCTTGTGTTGTTCTCACACTGCCTTGCAACATCCCTCTCAGGGTTTAGCAAGTCTGTAAAGACCCAATTGCCAGGGTCTTAATTATTAAAGGTTTTTAATAAGCCACTCCGAGTGGCCTGAACTGCGAAATGGGCAGCAAATAAATTTGATAAGTAAATTAATAAAATAAATAATACTTTCTATTTTTAAGATGCTTTTAAGTTTTCTTAGCTGCCTTGGGTGCTTGGCAGAGAAAAAAAAAGAGCAAATAACAAATATATAAACAAACAAAAATTATTTCTGTTCCATAGTAAGGGTTTACATAATGATTGATCAAGCGGAGGAAGTCATGGGTGAGGGCTACCCCAGGATCCAAATATCTTTTCTACATGTAGATTGTTTCCAGATTTATAACGTCAACACAGAAGTCAGGTAAGTGTGCATAAGTGAGATTTTGCACATGGGTTTGATATTAAAGAGTAGAAAAGTTTGCATACTGCACATCTGGACCCTCAATAAAATGAATTCCTCATGGTTAAAATATTGCCCACACTGTATGGTGGACCACCAGTTCTGCTGAGAATGCATTCTTTTCAGCTCTTAAACCAAATATGATTTATACTGTATTCACAAAAGCTTATGTTTTAAATAAGCATGAGACTTCTCTTTCTGAAATTTGACAATGGTGCATCAAAACTAGAACTGTCAACATTGTGTGAAATTGAATTTCCAGTATATTGCTGAAAGCAATTGCTTCCACTTGTCCGATCTAAAACATATGTCAGGATTAGTAGGCTTTGCACTTGTTCTGAATTTCTGAATTGCTAAAAAAAGGTAGAAATATAAGTAGTACATTTCATTTGTATAAAACAGTAGAAAAATCTTAAACTTGGGCTTGATTAATTATATATTATTTAAATTTAGCTTCATAAATTTACTGATCTCTTTGATGGATGCTTGAGAAAAATGTGTAGCAAATGTGAAGCAAATTGTTACCGTAATCCTGTGTTTCAAATTATATCTAATGATATTTTCCCTCCTGTAATGATCATATGCTGAATGATATTTCCTGTAGTTAATGAGTTGCTGGTTGTAACCCATTCTGAAATATTTCGGAATGGCTTATTTTCCAAAAGCATCATGGTGACATGGAGTGAATTTAGGAATCCCCACTGAATTTGTCAAAGATTTATTTCTCACACTCATCTTACTTTTTAAACCTCATTTTATTTTATTTTTTTAACCAGCAGAGAAAAAAAATCCGTGCATAGACTAATTGGCAGATGATTCAGCCATCACAATTATATCTTGCCAAAGCTTACCTGCATTTGATGCAGAAGTTTTGAAAACTTGAATCATCGAGACAAACATAAGTTGAATCAGGATGCCAGACACATAATTTCTAAAGATTTATCACAAGCATTTGGACTCTAACTAGCAATGACTTCATTCTTGATCTAAAGCAGCTTTGTGCCACTGCTGTCTTTCAAATGGGCAGAGACTACACCTTCCAGAATCCTCAGCCAGACTATTATGTCTGAAGATAATGGAAACTGTAGTATAACATCTGGAGGGCACCAAACTGGGGGAGACTATATACACTTTGTTACATATCAGTTACAAGAAACTTATTTACAAGAAAGTATTTAAGTTTTGCAGTAACATAGTCACAATGCAATAAGCACATATATTAGCTTCATATTTAATACATACATATATTCAGAACTAACAAACTAACAACTAGTTCAGTTGTACACATGACTTTGAACAACTGAACTAGTCATGTTACGCATATCACCCCAGCCCTAGAATGGGGTGCAATAGATTGCAATGAGAGTCTTTGGCTTCTGACAGAGGAGACAAATAAGCTGCTATTAGTGAGGCAGACCTGCTGATTGTCCAGGCAGATTGACCTTACCTGGACATCTGTAAGATAAAGTGCTTATCATAACAGATCACCTATAAGCCATATATCACCATAGCTATAATTGGAATAATCCTTCCCAAAAAATTATTTTATTTCATTTTGGCACAGATATCTGATCACTTGTGTGGGAGGGAGAGAGGGAGGGAGGGAGGGAGGGAGAGAGAGAGAGAGAGAGAGAGAGAGAGAGAGAGAGAGAGAGAGAGAGAGAGAGAGAGAGAGAGAGAGAGAGAGAGAGAGAGACTTTCATTAAGAAGGAAGGCCAATATCTTTATTTATCATAAACAATCAGTCTTTCCTTCCTGCTCTGAAGTAAACTACTGATTACTAGAGAGGCATTTTACTGAATGAGCAGCTCACAATCATTATTCAATTGTTGTTCTTTATCATTTCCTAAAATGAAACTTTTTGGATGAGAAGCAAAACGTCTTCAGAGAAAAACAAGAAAATCCAGTTGCCTCTGGAAAAAAGCACCTTTGGGACAACCATGAATGACTGAGAATCTCCATAGACATTGAACTTGTAACTTGTTTATAGCAGCTGTTCTCATCCATGGCCATACTAACTGGGAGTGATAACAGTCAAGATCCCAAACTATCTAGAGGACATCAATTTGAAGATAAGGTAGATCAAAGAAGTTAAGGTAGATTGATAGAAGTTAAAATAGGCTAAAGGACAGACGGAGAGAACAGGAAGGACAGAGGGAGAGAGAGAGAGAGAGAGAGAGAGAGAGAGAGAGAGAGAGAGAGAGAGAGAGAGAGAGAGAGAGAGAGAGAGAGTAACAGCTAGGAGAGCTGAAAAGATTTGATCACCAAACGTCAAACTCAAAATGAAAACACTTTTTTTTGTTTACGGACCTTTGAGTATCATGTCCAAAAGTGATAAAAGAAAAGCTCTTTCCCTTGACCTATAATTTTTTGCTTTTATACTTTGTACTTACAGGAAATTGTGGTTGGAATTTTATGGTGGATTGCTCTAGTTTTGCGACACTGAAACCACGATTCTGGAACACCAGGGCTTCATGAGAATCATCTAGGAGTTCCACAAGGCACTATTTGTTTATATTGTATGAAATTTATTACTACCATATTAACTGCAGCTATTTGGTGAAATAAAATGCATTACATGAAATATATTTAGTAATAGGTTCCACATTGCTTTTTCATCCTATCATTCATCATAGACCTCTGCCATGTACTATTTTCCTCGTATTCTGCAGAAGCAGTTTTTCAAACTGCTACTTCAGGTGGGGATGTAAAGTAGTGAAGTCAGCATTCTGTAGTAGATGACATCCCAATGGATGGTGGGTTTGAGGGGTAGATGCCTTGTCTGGATAACTCCTGAGTTCTTGGATCCAGGTGGGAACCAACTGCTATCCTGGCAGAGCTAATCTAGAAATCCTGTTTGTGTTTCCAGTATAATGGAAGAAAAGTCTAACACTGCCTCCTCTTTCCTAGAGTGTGCCTTGGATCTTAAGTAAATGCCCTGAGTTCCTTGCATATATTCCTCTCACTCCCATTTCTTCTGTCCTTGAATTGAATTATGTTTCCTGTGGGTATTGTTGTGGTCGGGGAAGTCTTTCCTCTATGTTGTGGTTTTGCTCCCTCATTAAAAGTTACATTTTCCTTGCAAAGCACATATACATTTCTTCTGAGGCACCATGTTGGAGATTGGCTTGAGGGCAGGGATGGAGGGGAGTAAAAGGCTTTTCAATACGTCCTCTGGCTGTTTGTCTTCTGCCTTCTGTGGTTGAGTTTGGGGAAATAGCATGGGTGATGCTGTTCTGTGATTAGTTAAACAGATGGAGGACATTGAGGAGATCAGGAATGTGGGAAGAAAAGACAATAGCAACAATAGGCAGTCATAATGACTGGGACTTCTTAATTATTTAGATTGGACCTTGGATTGAGGCCAAGTTTTCTCCTTCAACCCATGTTTTTCTCCCATTCCTTTCCACACTACTGCTGCCTGCCCGACTAATGGTGAATGGCTCAAGATGTCACAATGCCTTACCAATATTAGTCTGGCACAAAGCTTCATAAAATAATAGAAAGGCAGATTCTATATTCTCCAAGGAACATTTTGGGGGTAATCTATGGGCAGATCCAGCAACAGATAGATTTGCATCTAGATAAATGTGTGGATAGCCATTGTAGTGTGGTAGTTAATGTATTAGATTAGAGGCAGGGAAACCTAAATTCAAATTTGGCACCAGCCATATAAGCTTATTGGATGGCTTTGGGCTGTTTACACAATGTATCAGCCCAATGTAACCCACAGGATTTTTGGGGGGGGCGGAGGAATAGAGGCATGAGACTCTGAACTCTAGGAAGAAAGACAGGATATAAATTGAACACATATGAATAAATAAATAAGTCATGGAGGAAACATATTCCTTGGTTGTTTGCTCATATAACCAAGCAAAATACACAAGAAAACAAAATACTATCTAAAATGTTACTTATTACCATTTTAGAGCAGGGAAAGTTTTGGAAAGATTATTGTGTGTACATGAAGTTTGTATAATGTTTTCCTGCCTACTTGCTATTATTAAAGAGAATGCAAAAGGTTGCAGATCTGTGAGCCAAGCACTTACGGCAACAAACCTTAAATACAAGGAATGTATCATTTTCAGCAACGTTCCTAATTTCATTTCCATTGTAATCGAATGGGGTGGACCCTGTGATTAATCTGTTGGTTTTTTTTTACTTTTAAAATCTAAAACTTATATTTTTAAGGAATTGGTGATGTTACAGCACAACTTAAAAGTCAATTTTTCTTTATAATAATAAGCTTACTAGAGCAGAGTATTTCTGTACTATGTTCTGCATTAATATAATTGGTCAATAGTTATTTTAAGATCAAATGAGCAGACATGGTTAAGTTCGGAGTATGTCCCAAATACACATGTTCCTGAAGTCAATGAGTTTCATAAGAATCAGTATATGTTACAACAATGTGTGTACAGCAGGGAACAGAAATGAATTCACATGTTAAAATGTTCCAGGAAGCTCAAAGTAGAAACATTGCAAAATCTTGTGGGATATTTTTTCTTGATGTACAGTACATTAGTATAATCTGAAATATTTCTGAAAAGTGACAGTGTTATTTCTCTAGATCTGCCTGGCCTATGGAACCTATAGTCTGATGGGACGTCTGGGAATTGTAGTCCCAACCCATCTGGAAGACAGTGATTAAGAAAGGTTGGACTGGAAACTTTTGTCTTGGAACCTGTACATATGTATAAATCTGTTTTCTGTTAAGTCTCAGTGGAATGTCATCTGCTGTCCATAACAAATCAATAAAACAAGGTGAACATCCTTCTTGCATCTCATGGAAATTATTTAAGGAAAGGTGACACAAATTTCCTGAAGCAATTAGCTATTCAAAATCAGGAACCATGAAGTATGCAATAAGTATTGTCATAGTACTGGCAAAAGAACAGACATATGCCCTTTCTTCTTATTTCATCTTCAATATTGATTCCATTCATATGTAATTGCTGAGCTAGTTAGAAACAGAATTCCTTCTCTCCCAGAATATTAGTTCATGAATGAAGGCAAATATACGCAGTGCTTTTTTTCTAAAAAAAAAAAAAAAGGCGCTGGAACTCACACACGTCATACAACCCGCCTTGCCTACCCTACAAGGTTCCATCCCAAAAAGGTGCCGGAACTCCATTCTGGGCGTTCTATGACAAAAAAAAGCCCTGAATATACGTATCCTGGGATAATGTTGCAGGATCCAATCTGGGTCAGTCACTAAACTCATCTCATTGACTTTTTTGTACAGAAACAGCGTGTTGCCTTTTCTATCTTAGTACAGCTCCCATTTAGTCCAAAGCCTGGTTCCATATATAATACAGTATAATCTGTCATACTGAAATGAAGCATATATATATTTAGGTATATATGATTCTGGTACAAACACCTACCCACATAATACCACTTTACAATGCCTTGGTAAGGCCACACTTGGAATACTGCATCCAGTTTTGGTCACCACAATGTAAAAAAGATGTTGAGACTCTAGAAAGAGTACAGAGAAGAGCAACAAAGATGATTAGGGGACTGGAGGCTAAAACATATAAGGAACGGTTGCTGGAATTGGGTATGTCTAGTTTAATGAAGAGAAGGACNCAACCTAGAACTAAGGAGAAACTTCCTGACAGTTAGAACAATTAACCAGTGGAACAACCTGCCTCCAGAAGCAGTGAATGCTCCAACACTGGAAGTTTTTAAGAAGAAACTGGACAGCCATTTGTCCGAAATGGTATAGGGTTTCCTGCCTGAGCAGGGGGTTGGACTAGATGACCTCCAAGGTCCCTTCCAACTTTATTATTATTATTATTATTATTATTATTATTATTATTACTACTACTACTACTATTATTATTAATATTACAAACAAACAAAGTAAGTTTGGGTCAATCTTTTATTTAATTCATCTCTTTTACCTTCTTCCTTCTCAGTTCCTTTATCATTCCTAATGTTTTCTGCTTTTACTAGAATCTAAGGCAGTTTTCCTGTTATCTGCCAGGTACATCGAATCTATAATTTCAAATGTCCACTCCCCTTGATCCATGTTGATACTCTACTGTGAATTACATTAAGAAGGGGAAACCCCTCTTGGGGAAATCTCCATTATAAGGCCTTTATTTAGGGGTAGTCTATAAGTAGCTACATCTCTACTGGATTTGCCTATTCTACCACGAGTACTGAAGTCCAAAAATTCAGCCTACCTATATCATTTAGTTGCTTCCTTTTAAATATTTCTCAAGCGGTTCAAAGATTTCAAACCATTTTGTTGTAGTCAAAGACCAAGAGGCTATATAATAGTACCCATTGCATTTTCCAAGCATCTGATCAACCAAAAGTAAGATCTTGTGTGTTTTGCTTACTGTAAAGTCATAAAACTGTTTTGTTGATTTCTTCTTCCACTAAATTCACAATTTCTTCCCAGCAGACCATTTTCACCACACCTTGAACTTTCCTAGTATACAGCTTCTCAAAATGCTACAATGCCAGCTCCCCACTACTGCTTCCCATTCTTTATGTAGCAAGTGCTAAATCATCCAGTCTTCTTTCTCCAACTCTCTGAGAGGCTAAATTCATAAATCACATTGAGTCATAATGAGATTTGTTTAGTTTTGGCTTTGTGTGGTGTGTCAATCCAGCTATTGTGGTTTATCCAATAAAATAAGTGATGGCATAGCACAAAGTGTGAAACCAGCACATATCAAGACTAAGAATGTGCTAAAAGTATTTTCAGTGTACTAAAAAGATGGTAAGATATGTGTGTTAAGAATTAAAATATATAATCAATGTGCTGACGGATCTGGCACTGGGCATCACCCACTTGAAATAAAGACTGAAAGGTTATGAGCATCCTATTTTTTCCTATTACATTTTTGGGTCTATGTAACTTTTTAAATATCTCCATTTAAAAAAATGTTGAATTACTTTTATAAGGCCTTATTAGAGAGAGGAAAGATCACCCAGAGTGTTCTTGGCTTACATCTATCACATAAATTGTGTGCAAACCAATTTCTTGTAGTTTGTAAATAATTATGATAATTCTTTGAATTAGTGCCAAATCTCAAATGTATTACAGGTTTACATGCTGAAATCCTTGCCTGGATTTTCCAGTCTCCTTACTATCAAAAAATATCCTAAGGAACTTCATCTTCTATACCAGGGCTTTTCAACCAGTGGTACGGGTACCACCTGTGGTACATTGGCACCTGGCAGGTGGTACGCGACCATCCTAGAAAAATGGTAGTGGGGGAGGGGAGTGAGCTGAACCGGTGGCAGCATCGCACAAGCCTGAGCGAGAGATGGCTGCAGCTGCAGGGCTGTCAGGGCTCAGCAGAAGCGCCAGGATCAGCGCTTCTTCAGGACAGTCGGCTCAGTGGAAGCGCCAGGATCAGTGCCGCTTTCCAGCTGATCGGCGCTTCTTCGGGGCTGTCAGGGCTCAGTGGAAGCGCCAGGATTAGCACCAGGCTCCAGCTGGAGCTCAGTGCTGATCTTGGTGCTTCTGCTGAGCCCAGAAGAAGCGCCAATCAGCTGGAATGTTGCAGCATCTCCAGGGTCTTGTGATTTAGATTCAGATGCTTGGCAACTGATTCATATTTATGACGGTCACAGTGTCTCAGGGTCATGTGAAGTGACCAAAACCTGCTGCAACCACCCAGCAGATTGGGGGGGATAAAAACCAAACATCCCCCCACCCCACTCCCACTGCCAATCCTCAACAGAAATGCTCACAACAATAAAAACCTCGGACAGGAGGAAGAGCGCGGCCGGGTGGGCAGGCAGGTGTCTTGGTCGGATGTGGCTTGGGGGGCACTTTTTTCAGTGCCATTGTAACTTTGAACAGTCACTAAGTGAACTGTTTGTAAGTCGAGGACTACCTGCACTTTATCACTTTTTTCCTTTTTTGGGGGGGTCATCAAGTTTTTGACCCCTTGCTAGGCGACTGGTAGTACTCGGATGTTGCCATATCCTAAAAGTGGTACAATGGGTGAAAAGGTTGAAAAGCCTGGTTATATATGATAACTGACAGTAGGAACCACTAAGATATGTAGAATGGTAAGTAAATGTACAGAGTGGAGAAATATTTTTAGTAAAATAAAAAGTGAAGGAAATGTTTTTAACCCACTGCTGGTTAGTATCTTAAATATTTTCTGAGCCCATTTTATTTTTTAAAAGGAAGAGAGACCACTGCCCCTTTAAAAAAAATCAGTCAGAGGTAACAATCTCCTATTCTTGTTTTTATTTTTAGAATTTTCCCCCTCTTTTTTTGCTCAACCATTTAAAAGGTTATTTTAATGTAATAACGGAACAAATTCCACGGACTACAATTTTGTGGTCTCATTTTCTGCCACATGCTTAGCAACATCTGTCAGAGATGTTTCAGTTTGGATTCCTGCTCTGAGTAGCAAATTGGATTCAATCGCCTGAATAGCTGCCCACCACTTTTGGAGATTCTGAAAATATTTGGAAGCACAGAAGAGACACATTTAGCCAAAGAACAAATGACTCAAGAAAATGAGAGTAGCAAGTAAAGATTAGAAGTTGCTAGATTCTAGCCAGTATGTCCAATGACTGTTGCTGAAAATGTTTGGACTGTTGCATGTTATTAATCCAATTCTAATGCAAAATTACTCCTAAAGATGTCTAATATCCTTAAGTGATTTCTTATCTTCTCTTGGTCAAGGGGATAAGTGCTAATGTCTACATCCTCCTCAGATTTCAATGTCTTTCTCCTTGTGCCAGTCATTGCCTAATTATAATGACCTTGAAATTTGTTGGTAAAACATCTGGATGAGAGTTTCTCTATACATTAGGTTGGTATATACCAGTGATGGCGAACCTTTTAGAGACCGAGTGCCCAAACTGCAACCCAAAACCTACTTATGTATTATCGGGTGCTGGGTGGGTGTGGCCCATTGGGTGGGTGTGCCCCACTGGGTAGGCATGGCCCACTGGGTGGGCATGGCTGCGGTGGTAATGGCAGACTGGGTGGGACTAAAAAGTTCAATCAATCAATTCCAACTTTGCAAGATCTTTTTTTTTCCCCATGAGAAGTTGAAATTGATTGATTGACTGAACCTTTTTTTTTTGCACATGGCGGCGGAGGCCTAAAGTGAAAAGGTTTTATAAAACCCAGCTGAAGACCTAGGACTGGGCACAGTGAGGGCTCTGCGTGCCACCTGTGGCACGTGTGCCATAGGTTCGTCACCACGGGTATATACAGTGCACACAAGAGTATTCAGATCCCTTCACTTTTGTCAATTTTGTTATGTTGCAGCCTGATTCTACTGTTGTTGAAATTATTTTTTTCCTCATCAATCTACACTCAATACCCCATAATGACAAAGTGAAAACAGAATTTTAGAAATATCTATAAATTTATTAAAAAGAAAAAAAAATGAAATATCACATTGCCATATGTATTCAGACCTTCACTCAGTACTTTGTTGAAGCACCTTTGGCAGCAATTAAGCCTTGAGTCTTTTGGGGAGTGACGTGACAAGCTTTGCACACATGGATTGGGGGATTTTCTGCCATTCTTCCTTGCAAATCCTCTCAAGCTCAGTCAGGTTGGATGGCAAACATTGGTGGACAGCTATTTTCAGATTCCTCCAGAGGTGTTCAATAGGATTCAAGTCAGGGCTCTGGCTGAGCCGCTCCAGGACATTCACAGACTTGTCCTTAAGCCACTCCTGTGTTGTCTTCGCTATATGCTTAGAATCGTTGTCATGTTGGAAAGTGAACCTTCGGCTCAGTCTGAGGTCCTGAGTGCTGTGGAGCAAGTTTTCATTGAGGATATCCCTGTACTTTGCTCCATTCGACTTTCCCTCAATCTTGACCAGTCCCCCAGTCCCTGCTGCTGAAAAACATCCCCAGAGTATGATGCTGCCACCATCATGCTTCACTGTTGGGATGGTATTGGGCAGGTGATGAGTGGTACCTGGTGTCCTCCAAACATACTGTTTAGAATTGAGGCAGTTCAATCTTGGTTTCATTAGACCAGAAAATCTTGTTCCTCACAGTTTGAGAGTCCTTCAGGTGCTTTTTTGCAAACTCCAAGCAGGCTTCATGTGTTTTGCACTGAGGAGAGGTTTCCGTCTAGCCACTCTGCCATAAAATCCAGATTGGTGATGGTCTTCTGGAACTCTGTCCCATCTCCACACAGGATCTCTAAAGCTCAATCAGAGTGACCATTGGGTTCTTGGTCACCTCCCTTACTAAGGCCCTTCTCCTCCAATTGCTCAGTTTGACTGGGCGACCAGCTCTTGGAGGAGTCCTAGCTATGCCAAATTTCTTCCATTTGAGAATTATGGAGACCACTGTGGTCTTAGGAACTTTCAGTGCAGCAGAAATTTTATTGTAGCCATCCCCAGATCTGTGCCTTGCAATAATCCTGTTTCTGAGCTCTGCAGACAGTTCCTTTGACCTCATGACTTTTGGTCTGTTACAATACGCATTATCAGCTGTGAGGCCTTCTATAGAGAGGAGTGTGCCTTTCCAAATCATGTCCCATCAATTTAATTTACCACAGGTTGACTCCAATCAAAGTGTAGAAACAACGATCAAAAGAAATAGGAGTCACCGGAGCTAAATTCCAAGTGTTGTTGCAAAGGGTCTGAATACTTATGCCAATGTGACATTTCAGTTTTTTTCTTTTTAATAAATTTACAGACCTTTCTAAAATTCTGTTTTCACTTTGTCATTTTGGGGTACTTTGTGTAGATTAATGAGAAAAAAAATGAATTTCAACGACTGTGGAATTAGGCTGCAGCATAACAAAACTGACAAATGTGAAGGGGGTCTGAATACTTTCTGAATGCACTATAGCTTTGTGAATCAGTCAACTAGTTATCCATAACTTTATTGGGCCAGAATCTAGCCATTAAGATTCAACAGATTTAGGTCTTGCAATTAAAGACTGATTAAACAGCAGTTGTGTTTTCCCCAAATCAAGTATCATAGCAATATCTTTTTTTGCAATCTTTAAATAGCCTTTATAGTAAAAAAAGAAAGGTAATTTAATACAACAATTTATTGTCAGGGGAAAAAATCAAAAATACAATAAAACAACGCATCTAATTAGAGGTTTTGCACAGGTGTATCTCTTGATATTTGGCCAGTTGTACATTTGACTGTCTGGAATGGCATAGAATCTCTTGGTTGTGCAGTAGGTTGGACTAGAAGACCTCCAAGATCCCTTCCAACTCTGTTATTCTGTTATTCAGAGTGCTTTGTATATTTGTCTGCCAGATGTTGTGTCATCCTGGTTGAAACCCTGCTTCCTTAGGATCGATTATTCCCTCATGTACTATCCAGGTTTGGATAGCTGGTTAATGAGATTCTTTTTAACTTCCTTGCATATAGATGGGTACAAAAAAAGAGAAAGTCAACTAACAAAACTGGTTTCCATAATAGACTTCAAAGGCAGGAACAATAGCTCTGGATGGTCTTTTGTCTACTTCTTAAATCATGGGAAGGAACAATTATTTGTCTCTCCTTGATTTGTTTTGGGGGAAAAAAAGGATATAGAAGCTTGGAGGCAATCAGGAGGTGACAAACTAGTTAAATCACTGGTGGTCTCTAATATTTAATTATTCAGCAATATTTAATTGCTCTGGGTAAATGTCCACTTGTTTTATAAAACTAAGAAAAGGCAGCACACAAACACATGCACATGTAGAAGACCCTGCATTCTTCTTCAACTAGCACAGTTGCCTGATGTCAGGGATGATTAGGCAGTACCTAAATATAAAATGATGTATACAAGATTACATGTATGAATAAATATATGTATCTGATTTCCGAAAAGGCTCTCGCATTTGGGATGAATGTTCTTGCCATTCTTGTTTTGATTCTCCTCTTCCCTCTATGTTGCTCATGAGATATGCAGCCTCTCAAGGCAGGGACAACATGTACTACTTGGAACGGGGAACAATGCAAAATCCCATTTTATCCATTGTTCATTTCCCCATTAGCAACAGCATCATCAAGAGTCATCCAGGCTTCATTGTGCCAAAATAACAGTAATGAGGACAGCCTTTATACTGCTTCAGCAATGGCTGGGTGATGCTGTGAAGTCACCAATGCAGAAGTTCAGAAGCTATTGTGACACTTTGCCTGTGGAGAATCTCAGACATAACCTTGGAAAAACTATGCAGTGGCAGTTATGCATGAGCTAGAAAGAGGGCTGTGAAAATATCTACAGACCCCTCACATCCTGGACATAAACTGTTCCAACTTCTTCCCTCAAAACGACACTATAGGGCATTGCATGACAAAACAACTAGACACAAGGACAGTTCCCCCCCCCCCACACAATTCTGTCATTCTGTTAAACAACTAATTTCCACAACATTGCTGTGCCCTGGGATGTCGAACCACCTTGTAGGGCTTTATTATTTATTATTCTTCTCATCTGTCATATTACCTATTTCCTTAGAGTCTTATGACTATAACTTGTTGTATCTCATGATTTATGTTGATTGCTTTTATTTAGTATCCAATTATGATTTAGATTGATTGCTCTAGTATCCTATGATTATCACTGAGTGTTGTATCTATGATTTATGATGATCGTATATTATGATTATGATTGTCACTTGTTGCTTGTATGTACACTGAAAGCTTATGCACACAAATTTCTTGTGTGTGTCCAATCACCCTTGGCCAATAAAGAATTCTGTGTTCTATATTAGAAAAAACATGATTAAATCCAGGACAGGGAAAAAAACAAAACCCAAACTAGTTCTGCTCTAATTTTCTTGTAAAAGGGAAGTAAAGAAAATGCTATCAGGCATTCAGGATTCTGTTACTATAGCCTATCATGGGGTAGGCAACCTTGGCTCTTTTATGATTCGTGGACTTCAACTGGCTCAGGAATTCTGGGAGTTGAAGTCCATGAGTCATAAAAGAGCCAAGGTTGCCTACCCCTGGCCTTTCCTAATAAAATAGAGACAAAATTCCTCTTGAGAAATTTACTTCTTGACCTAGGCCACCTCTGAGAACTGATATAGCAGAAAGAGGACTTAATTTGCATAGAGAACCAGGGCTTTTTTTCTGCCGGAACGCGGCGGAACGGCGTTCCGGCACCTTTTTCCGGGCCGGCCGCACCGGAAATAGCCCCTCCCAAACCGGAAATAGCCCCTCCCAAATTTTACTTGCATATTTTTTCTAAAGGGGCGGGCCTAGGGTTTGATGGGGGCGTGGCCAGGTTTGAGTTCCGCCACCTTTTCGCTGAGAAAAAAAGCCCTGTAGAGAACCTTAATGAATTCTGCATGAAAATGATAAGCCTTAGTCTCTGGCTGGACCCTTTCTTTTAAATAAAACAACCAACTCTAGCACTGGCATATATGTACCTGTTTGACTAAATTCAGCCACAATTTTCCATTCAAACAGGCCGTCAAAACTGTGTCACTTTAATATCCATTGCCCAAGTTTAATTCTTTTTCTCTACTTTTTTCCTAGTTGTTCAGCACTGTGTTTTAATTATTTTTTTATTTATTCTGGAATGTATCTTTCTCTCTATGTACACAACTAAGGTAGCTTACAACAGTTTAAGGCTGTACGTAGAATTAACTCATAGTTCAAAGGCAATTTTAAAAGTTTCTTACACAATTGGTAACTTCCCATGTTCAGGGCTTTCGCCTGGCCTGGCTTGTAAAAAAAAATAATCAGTGAATAATTCTGCAATATTCCATGGCAGGAGTGTCAGCGAGTTCCTTGAGCCTTATTTCAGAGGGCTGGTTCCTCTGCAAATGCTGAAGAAGCCGTTAAGACAGAATTGACCTTTTACAAATGAAGGCCATCATTAGGAACTGTGTGAATTTGTGAAGGTCCATCTTTGTGAATCTGATTGTTAAGGTACTTGTGCATGGGATGACACAGGAGGCAGGTTTTGGACAATCATTTGTATGGGATTGGTATCTAGATCTCATAAATAGATTAATAAAGGAGTATGCTTGTAGCTCAGGGTTGACATGAGGGGTCCTTGGTGCTCTCTGAGCTTGCTTGTTTTCTTGCAGACGTTTCATCACCCCAACTAGGTAATATCATCTAGCTACCTGGAGGTTGCTAGAATGGATCAATGTCATCTTAAGGCAGTTGCAAGGTAACTGGGCTTTTCAAAAAATAAACCAAAATGTCTTATCATTTGTATGTCTTTCTACATCACTTGTAAAAATCTGATCTTTACCACATGGTGGCAATCACCTTGCAATCGGATTTAAAGAACTTAAATATAGTAGTCTCTGGACCAGTATTTAAGCAATCATTCTAGTTGGACATGATGTACTGCCTAAGAGTATGAAATGTAAACTGTCCCCCCTCCCATTTTCTTTCAGAAAACACCATGTACTTTCCACTTTGATGCACAGGACTGAAAACTCAGTAAGTAATCAGAATTAATTTGATTTCTTGAGAGACTTTAAAGCTAAAAGGAAGCACAGTTTTTGTAGGTATTTCAAAGAGTGTGTTTTTTTGTAAACAAATTTATTTTATATGATGTTGTTCAAGTTGGCAAATTTTAACAACCTTTTTCAAGATTATTTAAAATTTATAGCAAGAAGTTCCTTTATTAATAAGGTTTCTGCAGAAGTTGGACAACAGTAACAATTACTGTAAGAAAAACAAGAAAAGGATGGGTTAAGGGGAAATTGTTTCAAGACTAATTGATCACAGTATCATGTTTCAAATTTTATTAAACAAAACAGTGTTAAGACCTAGAAGAGTTAGTAGTAAGCAGAGTTCTTATCTACTTTACATATTTCAAGGAACAGATTAATCTGATACTGCCTACAATTTAATATGGCATTTGAAAAACTTGAATATATCTGAAATCCTAAACCAACCTTACGCAATATAGAAGGGAAAGTATCTAAATAAATTTATTATTATAATCCACCCCATTTGGAACATGTTACTTTTTTCTCTGTTCAACACATTAACTTGAACAAAGATTGTTTGTAAAGTTAGAAAAAGAGAATTTTTAGAGGGGGGCGGTTTTTAATCTTTGTATTCTGTCCTGTGATATTTTTTGGCCTCTATAGACTGTAGATGGGCTGCCTTTACATTGAAATCCCTACATCAATCAGAGATAATGCTACGACATGTAACTTAGTTGACTGCTGAATAGGAGAACTGCATAGCAAATACATGCAGCTGCTAAAAACAAAACACAGAACAGACGAATGCTACCTGAGAATGTATTAAAGGCAGTATTAACTGAAATATAATCTTCAGGTCACAGGATGTAATGTTCTACTTGGCCCTACTTTACTCATGACACTAGGCATTGACAAATGCTCACTTTCAGAGAAGAGCAACTGGAGGGATGAAAGAGCAAGAAACCACATCCAATGAAGAACAGCTGAAAAAACTGGGGATGTTTAGTCTGTAGAAGATAAGATTAAGGGGAGACGGGTTTGCAGTTTTCAAAATATCTGAAAGCCTCTCAAATGGAAGATGAAGGAGAATTTTCCCTGCTACTCAAGCAGAATAGCCTGGAAAGCATGACTAGAAGTTGCAGCAGCCTTCATTTTAAATGTGTGTTATGCCAGGCAGTGGAAAAGTGGGGCCTCTAGAAGTAAAATGCCATCATGCCTAATCTAACTCTTTACTTATTTATTTAGATTTATCTTTCTTTCTATCTATCTATCTATCTATCTATCTATCTATCTATCTATCTATCTATCTATC
>NW_015386278.1:532226-555644 GCF_001527695.2 Protobothrops mucrosquamatus | reverse complement strand
ATCTACTTACTTGCTTACTTATTTATATAATTTATTGGCCACCAATCTGGTCAAGTATGTCGATCTCCATGATGAAGTTCTTCACTGGAAAAAAAAATCAAAATTTTAGCTTGCTACTATTGCTTTCAGATGTCATAGAAGCAATAGTAGCCTAACTTGTAACTTCCTCAACAATTGATGGTGCTATTTGCAAGCACTGTATATACCCAGACACATAGCACTTGTCACTCACACCACCAGACCCCACTTTGTCCTCTCCCTAGCCAGTTTGCTCTCACCAAGGCATAATTGTAATTGTAAGAAAGTAAGCAGGAGTTGATACAATAGATAGAGAACCAATCAAAATAGAACTATTCTTTCCACCCATAGAGGAAACTATCCATAGAGGATACTAAGACAAAACAACAACACAGGAACAATCTTACATATAATAAAGAATAAATATATGTTTTCAGTTCACATTTATTGATAAATTGGTAGATGACAACCAGGGTATTTATTTCTGATGTTGTTTATCGTGTATCCTCCAAAATAACAATCTGAATACAAAGAAATGTACAAAATTTATTTTGGAAATAGTAATGATTGCTTAAACTTAAGTTAGTGGTAAATATAATGATTCTTCACAGTTTCCTAGTGAATTTCTTTCATGAACAATAAATTTATTAGAATATTTACCCTCCTTATAATCTCCTCCTCCTTTTCTTCTTCCTCATTATATAATGATCCTAATATTTTGTTATCTAATTGCATTGTGACTTATATTTACTAGGTTCTATGTTCTCTGTAAGGAATATTCCTTAATGCATGAAAGATATGTAAAAGAAAACATTTTTATTTTAAAATAGAACTACATTTGAGAAGTAAATTTGAAATGTATCCTTATTGGGATTTTTTTGGGTGGATTATCAGTATACATCTTGGCAAGTCTGATGATTCTAACCCAAAATGTATTATTTGGTTAGAAATCTTGGCTTAGTCTTTCCAGTATTCTCAATTCTCTAGTGATGTCATATTAAAAGTTTCTCCACATCCTGTTATAAGTTACACATTAGAATGGAAAATAATGTGCAGGAGAGGCACATTTTGTACTTTGAGTGAATATCACTATTTTTTTAACAGATTTAGGTTATTTCATAGATTATTTATTTAGAAATGTTCCTCCTAAGTCTTTCTTCAGATGTTACACATTCAAGAAAATGTACACCAATAATACCCTATGAATAATATGAAAATATTTTTAATTTTGGATACCCAGATACATAATTACTGGAACTGTAACAGCATGGTTGAGCTTGGGCAGACATTATACTTGGCAAATCCAATCCAGATATAATGTAAAGCATAATCTTATATTCACTGCATTACAGAGGCAATGCTACATACTATTATAAGATCAACATCCAACTAATCGCCAATAGATAGAGCAAACCAATGAGTTCTACCAATTATAAAGTTGTTAGGTATTAATATCTTTTATGTTCCTATGGATGTTATTGATTTATTTATTTACATTTGTGTTTATTTATTAGATTTATAAGACTGTCCAATTCAAACAATGTGACTTGGGGTGGTGTACCACAGAAAAACAAACAATAAACCATCATGGTCATTTGACCACAGAATACCATCACTGGTTGCAAAGGGTCAGGTGGCCAAGTGCCTGGCATGTGGTCACATAACCAGGGAGATTTGGTGTGACCATTTACAATGGCCAAGTGGTGCTTTACGGATATTCAGAATTTAACATAGATTTTTTTTTTTTTAATCCTGGAAACATCTTCCTAGGACAAGGAAAAATGGTCCTTTTGTTTGAAGACATTGTATAAGATTAGATGGGTCTTCTCGCCTACTGCTATTTTAAGGCTATTGTTACCATAACAAGGCTACATAATTTCACAGGGCTGTTTGTTCATGGGGGAAATATGTGAGTGCTAATCCGTGCCTGAGAAAAGAAAGTCTTGGTCACAAAAAGGGAACATTTAAAAAGGGATTCTGTGTGACAAATCCCGTTTTAAGTATTGTTTATATGACTAACCATTTAGGCTGTTTGGTCACTATAGTAGCATGGATGACCCTGGGAATTCTGAGGAAAGCAAGGGGAATCCGGTCATTGGTTCATCCCTGTCACTGAACTTTGCATGCTTTCAATATTTGTAGATGATTTGTCGCTATCATTATTAAAATAAATGTCTGGAAACAGTGTTAAAACAGAGCCTAATATGGAAAATGGAAGAGTTCAGGAAAGAGAAAGCAGCAAACTCAATCAAACTGTGGCAGCAAATAACATTTCCACCTTCTGATGAAATGAAATCATTGATATGGGAAAAAGTATTCCATGGAAACAAAAAACAAAGGTTAGAATAATAGGGGAGACATTAACATTTCTAAATGGTTTCTGTTTTTGTAAAACAATCTAGGTAGCATTATTTGGCTTGATACAGAGTAATGTTCATTCTGTTCTAAGGCTATAGTTCATTCAATTCATACACTGATACAGTTTTCTTGAATACACATTAAACATTTGTTGTCTGCATTTTTAAGAGAGAATGTGCTTATTTTGAAATATTCAATATGTAATTAAAATATCCTTTTGCATTCTTGTATTGTTAAAGAACCCCTTTTCTCTATGAGCAGAAAATGCTCCACTTCATTTGGATTATGCTTCAAAGTTGGGTCACATTACTTAATATTTTCATTAGCATTACTTTTGAAGCAATTCAGAACACATAGGCTATCTCTCATCGTATAAGAATCAGTTGCGTCCTTTCAAAGCTTCAGAGATCAGTGGTACATGCATACAGAACCCATCTACACTGTTTAGAGAAAGTGCATCTTTTCCAGGGATCAAATAGCAAGAGCAGAGGACAGCCATATTATCCCAGAAAAAGATGCAGCTGCTGTATGAAGTTGCAGCCAGGCGCTACAGTTGCATTTCCACAAGTTGCAAACCATTTTTTAAAACTGAATCTGAAGACAGCTGCATAGCCCTACTGATTATATTCTTATTTATAAAAGAAAAATTGTTACAACTATAATTTGCTTCTGGATAAACTGATTTCTTATTGCCATGTTGCATGAACACATTACCAACTTATTATGCAGTAACCGGTAGAAACCCATCAGGGACTTTGAAATAGCCACATAAATTCTAGATTCTGGCTTTTTATCACCACAGGTCATCAGGCCTAGTTGGGAGTGGCTCATATTGAAACCCACACTCTGCTTGTGGAATCTATTACACATTCATTTAACATGCTATATTCAGTGCTGCATTGATAAGCAAGTGCTGTTCTTGTGATATCTTTAATGTCATGATGAATGTTTAACACTTGCATGCTAAAACACTTAGGTTTATATGTACTGTGTTTGTGTGTGGTGGAGGAGGCACTGAAGGTTATCTAAAAATTGCAAGCCTAATCTAAGGCTTCCATTTTAGAATAAGCTTTAAAATAGAAAAAACAGTACCACTGCTTCTTGATGGTTTGCTCCAGCTGAATTTAACTGGTTGGATTGAAGACAATCTTTTGGAATATCATGAAGTTTAGGGTTTCCTCATCCCTGCTTTAACTGAAATAAGATAATATTACAACTGCTGAACAAAGAAAACTGGCTCCACATCAAAAATTAGTGAATTTTCCATTAAAGCCTATAGTTTTGGAACACTGAAAAATAAATTGAGCATTCTGACGAAGATTTCTGGAAATCTCTTCACAGAAGAATAGATAAATAGAATAAAGCTTTGTCAAGAATAAAGCTTTGTCATAGATGCCAGTCCATTTTTCTTAAAGTTGTGCCAACAGACTCACATTGATTTCAGCAGACTAGTATAAGCCTCTTAAGCAATCATTTCATTTGTGACTTTTTGTGGAAATTTCAACATTAATTTTACAGAGAGTTCTTCTATTGTGAAATGTTCCTCTTAACAATGAGAAAATAGTTTGCATTTTTCCCCTTTTAAAAGATGAACCCCAGACTTTGAAAAACCTCCACTGTGAATCAGAGAACCAGAAGTGTCAGAAACATGTTACCCACAGAAGCACAATAAAATGTCATCAGCACATCAGCTGCAGAGGTTTTAGTAATTTAGAGACAATGTGGACATATTTGGCCATGGACTTTAGCTCCCAGCTATGCTGGCTGAGGAATTCTGGGAGCTGAAGTCCAGAAGTCTTAAAGTTGTCAAGGTTGCAGACCCCTGGTTTAGGCAGACTGCAGGGCTGAAGGGCTTGACTTCCAGGTTTCACTACATTTTAGGTGACTATCTGAAAACTACTTTTCATGTAACTTGCACCTGTCCAGCCACACCAGAAGTGGTGTGATTTAGCTATTTTAAAGTCCACTTTCTTTAGTGTTTTCCCTAAGAGAAGAAAATAATTGAGTGGGATATCATATGCATCTCTGAATGGGTAGCTTTGTCTTGTGATATCACAATGCATCATTTTGGTACCAGTTGAGAAAGGCTACTTTAGATGTTAACAAAGGAATGACAATTTCAAACATGTTTGCTTTGGAATCAGGGGTAAGAAACTAACCACGATTAGTGTGCATGCACTGAACCATGTATCTTGAATAGAAGCTGCCCCATGCATAGGAATTCCACACTGGAACATTTTGAAGTTTAAAAATCAGTTTTGTAGAAATATGGCATAGAGACTGCAAGTGAGAGAAAAATGGGGTCAAAATTCAAGTTGAAAACTGCTTTGTGTATGAGCACACATGTAAGATTTTATTAGATGGATTCAACAGCAAGAAATCCACTGAAAAGGCCAGTTAAGGTTGATGATTGCAAATCAATTGGGATTTTTTTTTCTAAATTTCAAAAAGATTGCTCCATTAAACACCTGCCAACTGTATTTCATAGAATTTAGTTATAAATTTAAGGCTGAATTTCAGCATAACTCCAAAAGGTGAGCTTTTGGAGACTTGGCACTATTACTACAGTGTGGTTTTCCCCCCTCATTCAGTTGTGTCTGATTCTTGAGACTGCCCAGACTACTCCTTGCAGTTTTCTTGGCAAGGTTTTTCACAAGTGGTTTGCCATTGCCTCCTTCCTAGGGCTGAGAGAAAGTGACTGGCCCAAGGTCACCCAACTGGCTTTGTGCCTAAAGCATGACTAGAACTCATAATATCTCAGTTTCTAGCTTGATGCCTTAACCACCACCCCAGACTGGCTCACATTATATTGCTTCTCCTATTTTATCCAAATGCACAATATCTGATCATATTGTGTTATTTACTCAATGCACAGTTGCTGTTCCATAGTTCCTAGTTATTTTCTGTCCCACCTGCCATGCCAAACCCTTTTAGCTTCAATTATAAAACTTTACTATGGAAAAATAATAAATACATTATTTTATGCATATTTATGATTACCAGCATTTCTATAATTTATATTTTGCTATATCAATTTGTCATATTTCTTGCTCCCACATGAGTTTTTCATAGCAACACATCTTTATATCATTATAGGCAAAATTAAAACTATTACATAGGTCTTAGAGGAATGAGCACTGGTCTGCTCTTTTAAATATGCCACCATTGTAGCAATCTTCCAAATACATTGAGGGAAATAACTATTCATGAAATATTTTCCAGACTGATGCAATTCCAGAAAACAAATTTCTAATTGTAACAGATGCCTGTCAACCTGATGTGGAAAATCTAAAAGTTCACCTTCCTATAAATCAGTTTTATGTCCTAACCCACCAAGTGAATCTCACTTATCATCCCTTCCTTCCTTCCTTCCTTCTTTCTATTTTCACAAGAATGACTGGGAAAAATAATGTAGTTGAAAAAGGGTAACGTAAAAGCAAAAAAATGTCTGCATTTTTTTAATTAAGAGAGGTTGTTTATTAACTTTAACTCAGAATTGAAACTAAATATTTTGGCAGATATGAAAAAAAAGAAGAGGAACTTTGACACAGTGCAAAATGTTATTCTCTAAATTGCCAAGATTGCCAGTTTAAATCAAAGTAGTAGCGAGGGTAATGTTAGGTGAATAAAACTACTTGAAAGTCTGCTTTGCTCTGCCAGTTACTGAAGCCAATATTGAGTTAGGAATATCGAGAACATTTCCAGACAGTCAATGGTTTCACTCCCTAACCCCCACTCCCAATAGAAACAAAGTAACCACAGACTGCATCCACAAATTGATCAAAGAGGAGCACAGCCACAACCCCCAAAGAAATGCCCATCCAGCTGACTGATTGGGGACTGCAAAAACTGGCACCCAGCCAGCAATTTTCGACTGTCTCTCCCTCAGTTCCTTGCTGTCTCTCCACCAAATATTTTGACAATATCTGGCCAGTCATAGTGAGTGGCAGAAAGAAAGCCACTTCTCTGTTCATTGTGGATGAATAGAAAATGGTAGCATGATGCCATGACTGCCGAATCTCAGCTGGGACAGGGGAAGCCAGAAGATGCGATGCAAGATGTGAGGGAGTTGTTACCAGTGTGGAACTGCTGTGGAAATCCCTCCACGGTGATTCTTTTTGGTCACTGAGGAGATGTCAGTGGACTAGCTCTGTCTATAGGAGATCCAGTAGGCATGGAGGTCTCTGAGTCATTGTACGTACCACATCTAGCTCAACATTCAGTACTGACAAGCAGCAGTCATTCTTTGGGGTTTCACATTAATCCTTTTCGATGTTCAGTGTTCAGTGAAGATGTGGAAGACTGAACGGGGAAACAGGTTCTCCCACTCAGTTATAAACCTTCTTAATCGGTCTGTGGGCTTATTTGGTGAAAGGCATGTTCCCCTATTTTCCTTAAGAGCACAGTATACACATCTTCACTTGTGTACTTGTACTTGTGTACTTGTAAAGATTTTGGAGTCAACTGTCTTTCTTTTACTACTATGGTTTGTGGGTGACATTTTTTTGTCTCTGCAATCACTTTCTCTAGAATTAAGTACCACACTTTGAAAAAGAAGAAAAGGCAAGAAGATGAGATACAATTTTATTATCTTAAGGGATCTGTTTTATAGAAACAAATGAACAAACATATTATATAAATAACAATTTAGATTCAGTTATTTTTTTCTATTTGTTGTTAGCCACCCAGATTTACTTGGTTGACTGGAACAATCACAGTGAATGTTTTAAAATGGGCTGCCATATAAATTTCTGGAATTAATAATTTAAATAAATCAATAATCTCAAACATGTATTGTCCATTCTGGCAGTTTCAGGCTTTAGAATACAAATGTTGTATACCATTTTAATCAAGAAGTAATGTGTGAACCCCCAGCCTTAAAATATAGTATTATTCTTTCTTATATATATATAAAGTGTGCTTTAGAAAATGTTTTTCTCTTGTTTTAAGATATGTTTTAAGAAAAGGAAGTTCTTTCTGCAACCTTCCCCAAATCAATTAACTTTCTCATTCTGTTCATTCTGAAGATCTCAGATTAAGAAATCCTATCAACTATGAATTGTGGGATCCCATCATATCTAGAGGGGGAAAAGCTGGGAAAATTTGCTACCAAAAAACAGCAACTTAGTTTTCAAGAAAATGAAAATTATTTTAACAAATCCTAATTTATTTTAGCCCTTTCTTTAAGACAAACTTATAATGATATAGAAAATAGTGATAGCTCTATTAGCAACAAAAAGAAAACATCCACAACGGTATATGTTGTCTGGGTGTCATTCAAATGCTAATATATATATTGGCTGGGCTGGCATCTGTTGGCCAATCATATAAATGCAGATCCTGTCTCACAAATATTAAATACCCGGTTCCCAAGAAAAGAATCTAGCTTGTCATATAATGCAACTTTCTCCTTGTGGGAATAGTAAACATATATTCCTCTTCAGAACTGTTCAAAGTCAAAATCAACAAGAAATTGTATGCATAAGAAATAAAGAGAGCTAAACTTCTGGGATTCAATCTGATCCTGTGTCCATAATCAAATGACAGAGAGAAGAAAAGGACCAGACATAGGAAAATATTCTGAGTGCATATGAATTTACTCTAAACCTTCCCTTCCCCACTGCCAAATAAAGATTGATTCTCTGGAGGATTTTGACATAAAAATGTAAACACTTTTCTGAGCAGAGAGCTAGGGAATCCAAAATATTTTCCAAATGTTTGCAAAATATAGCTTTATCATAGACTGCTTTGTCAAAAGCAATTACAATCAGTTCTTATATGGCTCCTATACCAAGATGCCCATATAGAACAATATTTTTTTTCATATCAATCTCATAAACAATATCAAAGGAGAATCACTGTGAGTGAAATTAGATGTTAGAAAAGAAAGCTAAAATGTACAGGAAGGTGAACAAAAGTGATGTTCTCTTTCTGCAATAGGTTAAGATGAAACAAAATGAAATGAAGGCTACAACATACATTTTTATTTAATGCTTATTATAAATATAGATCCACATCAGATCATGTTTAGATCAAGAACGCCAAGCACCCCATGTGAAATGAAAAGAAAATATTTGTTTAAAGAAGAATTAAATTAAATGAAAACATATTTATATTAAGAAGAACTACGTTTTATAGGAATGATTGCTGTAGGAAATGAACAATGTAAAAAGCTATAAATTATGTTACACAATTAACCTCAGGGGAAATGTGCGACTGGTATCTTGGTCTCAGAAATGGTGAACTGACAGGACATTTAATTTAAGAGGACATTGAACAGTAAAAAGATGTCAGACAGAGGTCAAAGAGATCAGAGAAAATCTATTTGCAAAACAGGGTCAAGAGCAGTTGCATTGATTCATGTGACATGTCATTAATCAGTTTTATTACAGGGTCACCGGAACCTTCAACAAGAATAGCAGGTGTCAAATATTAGCATTTGCAAGGTCTAATTTAAGGAAGTATTTCTATAAATAGACATACCATTTTCCTAGTAGAAGTTGATAAGAAGTTCATCTGACAATAAAAATTCCAATGTATTCTGATAGTTAAACTTTGACTGAAAGTAAATAAATAATTTTAAATGGCTTTAATAGGGTTTAAGAATAAGTTAGTGTACAATTATCTAATCAAGGTGTATGAAATCAATGACATACTTTCAGTTAAATGTATATTGGATTAGCCTCATAATTGTTTCAAGGAATTGTCTTAAGCATCTATACCACAGGTGTCAAACTCCATCACATCACATGACATATCGTGACATATCATGATGGTTTTTGCCTTTGCAGAGCGGAGTGGGCGTGGCCTGCACATGACGTATCCAGCCCGCGGGTCGCCAGTTTGACACCCCTGACCTAGACCAATGATTTTCAATCTTGACAACTTTAAATGTGTAGACTTCGACTCCCAGAATTCCCTAGCCAGTCATGCACCCACCCTATTCTGCAAACAAGCAATAGAGAAATTAATTGAAACAAAAAATCAACTAATGGGGAGGGGAGATTTTGGCTAAGGGAATTTTTCTTTGCATGAAGGAACCTGCACAAATACCTAAGAAAAATATACACTCACTATTTCACACAGCAGTTGAATCCTCATCACACTCTGCAATGCAAATAAAGGCTTGCAATTCTTTGAAATAGGTGCTTCAAATGTACAGGAGTACCTCTTTTGAATTACTTAAGCAGCCATGTCTTTTTCTAGATTTTACATCTCTTTTTAATTTTTTTAAAAATTAAACTTATCCCAAAGGTGCTTTTCAAAAAGCAACTGGACTTTCTAGGTATTTTCCTTGAAAACATTTCACTTCTCCTTTAAGAAGCTTCTTCAATTCTGGAACTGAAGACCTGAAGAAGCTTCTTGGAGGAGAAGTGAAATGTTTTCAAGGAAAATACCAAGAAAGTCCAGTTGCCTTTTGAAAAGCACCTTTGGGACAACCGTGATCTGGATGATTGAGAATCTCCATAGATATTAAACTTGTCAAAATATGAAATACAAGGGGAAATGAAAATAATGGAAAAGTGAGGAAAGGGAAAAAGGGAGAGAGAGAAACATGGGGTAAAAGGGAAAAAAGTAAAAAAAAAGTATTAACTTCCAGCTTTTTTCAGCGCGGTAGAATAAAATTACAGGATAATAATTACATTACAGCCTTTTTTACTTTTGCATACTTAGTATATATTAGCCATTTCTATAACAACAAACTTCAAAGTTCCATTTTTTTTCTGCCTCAAGCACAAATTCCAGAAGCAGTTTTCAAGCAGAAATGAAGTTGGATGTATTCTTTTCTTCAATTAAAGTAGTTAATTTCACCACTTTCCCTGCTAGTTCCATCAGTTCTGCCAGCCATTCTTCCATTGTGGGAAAGAATAGAATAGAATAGAATAGAATAGAATAGAATAGAATAGAATAGAATAGAATGCTTTGGAGAATAAGTTGAGCCCCTCTTCTTTGTGGCAGAACCTCACATACTGGAATATGACTATCAAGTCACCCCTAGTCTTTCTTTTCTTTAGACTAGCTAAACACAAGTCCTGCAGCTGTTCTTCATATGTTTTAGGCTCCAGGCCTTTGATCATCTTAGTTGCTCTTCTCTTCTAATGTATCTTTCCATTTTTGTGCATAGAGCATTCTCGCTGCTGTCAACATGTGTAACAACAAAGTTTCAGATTTTTTTTCAAGTTCATTAAACCAAAAATTAAAGTCTCTGCTTTGATTTCTATATATATTTTGAAAATCTTCTGTATTCATTTTTCTAGATTGCACATCTCTTTTGGAAGCTTCTCCTGGCTATTTATGCCTGCAAATTCATGAACAGCCTCTTCAAATAATTTTTGCAGCTCTTGCCAATTCACCACATGTTCAATCTCTGAATAAACCAGTGTCTTCTCCATGTGACCAAGTCTCCCTCTTGTGAAAGAACTTGTATGTATATATGTAAGAGCTCATTCTCACAAATCCCAACCACACCAACTGGCATAGTTAATAGTCAAGAGTGCTGGAATCTGTACGTCAAAAAAGTTATCCACCATAATGCAGTAGAATGAGAAACTCATTCATAGCATTTAGATTATTACATGCGCTATATAGATACTGTACATCCTTTTCAGTGATCATGGGAGAAACAGGGAAATGGTGCTGGGAGTAAATAGATCTACCTTTAGAGAAAGCCCTATAAATAGTAGAAAAAAGCACCAATGTAACATGAATGAAAATTGCGCTTAATAAGATCAGCTAGGAACCCCCAAAAAGAAAAATAATCACTTGTTACAAGCAATAATAGTTCTCTGCAGTTGGTTTCAGGATGTTATGATGAACCGAGTAGGTTGGGAAAAAATATTTTTTCGCAAAAAGATCTATTTCTCGAAGAAAAATATTAGTTTGCACTGCCCCAGAGTGAGGTTAAAAGCAGGGGATTGTTTTTTTGCAATCAGAAGAATTCACTTTTGGAATCTTTAATTAGCTGTGCAGCAATAAAAGCAATATATGGAACCCAAGGGAAGATCTGGATAACTACTGTGAGTTCAAATGACTGAATGGTCAGAGCTAATTTACTATGTTTAGACATTCTGTTAGCCCCAAAAAACTGTCTGGCCACCACAAAATATCATAAACTTTATGGTATGCAGTGGAAAAAGTAGAATCACAGCATCTTTCTATCTGGAAAGAAACAAATCCCTCAAAAATGTACCATTCTATTAAAAAAATATCATAGTTTGCTTAAATCTTACAATTCTTTCATTACTTATTAACAGAATAACAGAATAGGAATGGAATTTGGAGGTTTTCTATTTCAAACCCCTGCTGAAGCAGGAGACCTTATACCACTTCAGACAAATGGTTGTCAAATCTCTTCTTAAAAATTTCCATTGAGGCTTCCGGTTTGATGTTGCAGTGTAACGGATACAGAAAGATGGGGCTCCTTCTTCCACATTCGATTTTGCCCCGCTGGGGACCCTAAAAAGGGTCAAAAGTCACCCCAGAGAGGTGACAAAGAAGGAGGGGACCCTTGTTGATTGCGGGAGGATGGTGGCCCTTCCATTTGATCTGAGGAAGCCCTCCAAACCGGCAAGGGAAAGACTGGCTACATCCATGTGGCCAATCAGAAGCTGCTGACAACCGAAGAAAATAAGCACTAATGAGCAACTTTTGAGCAACATGGATGGAACTGGTGAGACCCTATCCTCTCTTTATGACTTTAAGACTTTCTCCTGGAAAAAACTGCTCAAAGCAAAGAATCGTCCCCAAGGAGAGAGGGAAGGGGAATTTCCACCCCATTCCCTCAGGAAAAGAAAAGCAGTGAATTAATTGCTTGGGGGGGAAACAGAGAAAATTACAAGATTAATTTGGAATCAATACATATATATATAACTTTGAAATTTGGGGACTAAAAGTGCTTTTGAGATTTTTTTGTTAAAAAAAGAGACTTGAAAAGCTTATAATATAAGTTTGGACTTAAAAAGCTAGAAGATGGCGTCAACGACATCTAGTGGCAAACCACAGCACTACAATTTATTATGTTTAAGGGAAATTTGGCTTGAAGCCCAGACCCAGATAAGACTTTCATTGTCCTTGGAAACTTTCACTCTTCTAGATTGCAGCTGGCAAAAGGGGAGAAAAACTCTTGGGCTGCTTATCTGTGTGGCAGAGATGATAAACTATTTTGAAACTGGCCTGCCTGGACCACGAATATAAATACCAACTGACTTTTAGAGCTGTATCATGGAGCTATTTACCTGTAGAAAAAACATGCATTATGGATTGGGATGATGGAATACTTTGGATTATAAACCTTTGACTGATGAACAACTTTTAATTGCTTTTTTCTCTCTGGACAGAAAGGACATGTTTCTCATTGGACAGAAAAAGTTGAATTTTGCTTATATTTGCTTAAGGATGGACTGGTAAGCTGGCTGGATAGCTTGGAGCTCAAATGACAATTGACTGGAACTCTTTAAATCCCTAAATAGATTGGACTATAGAGACCACATATAAAAACAAAATGGATCTTCCATACTCAGCTTTAAATGGTAAAAACTCATCTCTAACACTTATCTTCAAAGTCCCCAGCTTGACATATCAACAAGAAAATGTTGACAAAGCTCAAAAGGAAATTCTTTCTATGTTAAAATTAATACAAGAGACAATTGCCTTAGCTCATGATGAGACTAAAAATAACATAAAGGAGATAAAAGAACAATTTTCTAATCTAAACCCACAAATTCAGAAAATGACTATAAAGGAGGAACTAGTAACCCAGAAAATAGAAGGGAAATTAGAGGAAGCAGATCCAAAGATGGAGGACCTAAAGGAAGGAATTAACAAACAGACTCAGACAAATGAAGAATTAGAAGATGTAGCGATAATACTGGAAACCAAAAAGACATCTTACCTGTCAAGATCTCAGAATACTCTTGAGGATAAGGAAGAAGAGCTGATTGAATGGAAGATAAAGCTGTTAGGAGAATTGTGGGAAATTGGAGAAGGAGGGAGGCTGTTTAATGAATATCAATGGGCTGAGCGTTCTTCCAAAAATACTTTAACCAAATTTTCTTACTTATTCCAAACAATATAAATAAAAATAGAGGAAGAACTACTTGATGATTCAAAGGCATTGACTTGGGAAGTTAGTTGGCAAAGGAAGAAAGCTAGAGTAAGATTGAAGAAAATAGAGGTGCTGACCCATTAAATGGGATATTATACTATTAAAGAGATGTTTGAATATGGCTAAGAGAATAGATAATTATTAGAAATAGAAGTGTTATTAGAACTAGAAAGATAGGATCTATAACTAGAATTTTACATTTTGATATGAGAAGGGAACTTTGAAAATGCTAAGAAGATTTGAACAAGGGAAGCCTTTGGTTGCCCAAATATAATTTATTATGAGAAAATTCTAAGTAATAGAGACACTTTGAACATTGATGGAAAATCATTTTTTTTAAAAAAGCAGGAAAAAAAGGATATTGATTGAACAAATGGATATTAAGTGCAAATGCAATTGAGGTATATTTTGGTTAGAAAAGATATTTTAAATTGACACTACTGATATTATACATAATATTAGAAAAATGTAACAAAGATGCTGATATTCAATTGTATATGTATTAACAGCAATAAGAATTGTACTTGCCCAGTATGGAAAATATATAACACTGGATGGTGTAGTATTGTACCTAGATTGAGGAAGTTAATATGTACCACTGAATTACTGATGGACCCAGACAACACATTGTTTATTAAGTACTTATGATTGTAAAACTAGAACATTAATAAAATACTTATAAAAATTTTTTCCAGTGATGGAGCACACATAACTTCTGAAGACAGACCATTCCACTGATTAATTGTTCTGTTAGGAAATTTCTCCTTATTTCTAAGTTGGTTCTCTTCCTGATTATTTTCCATCATTGCTTCTTGTTCTACCTTCAGATGCTTTGGAGAATAGGCTGACCCACCTCTTCTTTGTAGCAGTCCCTTAGATATTGGAACATTGCTATCATATCACCCCTCGTCCTTCTTTTCATTAAATCAGATATACCCAATTCCTGCAACAATTAGTTATATATTTAGGTTCCAGTCCCCTAATCATCTTTGTTGCTCTTCTCTGCACTCTTTCAAAAGTCTCAATATCTTTTTTTTAAATCGTAGCAACCAAAACTGGATGCAATATTCCAAGTTTTGCTTTTCATCCAAGAAGCTTCTTCAGTTCCAAGATTCTCTTGGATGAGAAGTGATGTTTTCAAGGGAAAAAACTCCAAGAAAGTCCAGTTACCTTTTAGAAAATCACCTTTGGGATAACCATAACCTGGATGATTGAGAATCTCCATAGACCTTGGGGTATTTATGCACTGCTGGCTTAAATGATGATTACAGAACTATAGAGGTTGGAAAGAGACCTTAGAACTCTCTGTAAAGAGCAAAAATCCTCAGACCATTCCCAACAAGTCGCTGTCCAACCTTTGCTTGATAACATTGTGCTAGAAGATGCAAAAACTCCAAGAAATAGATTATTGCACTGCTTAATAATTCTCATGGTTAGAAAGTTTCCTTGTTTTGAGTTTGAATCATTTCTTGTAAAGCTTCCATTGTTGATTCTTTTGCTTTCAGGAACTACTGAGAATAAATCTACATCTCTTCCCCTGTGACCACTTTTCAAGTGTTTGAAGGTTTCTATCATTCTTTCCTTAACTTTCCTTTCTTCAGATTAAATAATCTCAATCCTTTCAACTGTTTTTAATAGTGTTTAGTGTTGCAAGCTCCTCACCATCTTCATTGCTCTTCTCTGCACTCTTATCAGTTCTCCAGTGCCCTTCCTGACTTATGGAATTTGAAACTAGACTTGTTACTTCAGGTGTGGTCTGACCAGTAATCATAAAATACAACTGTTGTGTCCTGAGCCTGCTGAAGCATTCAGCAGGCTCAGAAATGTTGCAAATGGTCCCAGGCAGACCAAAAGCTGCCCAGGACCAGACTGGCTGTTGCCAGCTTTGTGCGCATGCGCAAGGCGCGAAAACAGCCAGCTTCTTATTGGCTGACACTGTCCGGGTTCAGGACTCTATAAAAGGCCTGTGTGCCTTTTGGTTCTTGCTGGAAGATCAATAAAGAGATTACTTGTTCATCATGTGTCTTCGTCAATTGCCTAAGAACCGAATACATAAAAACAACCATCACTTCTTATGATCACAAGTAATATCTCTGTTGATGAATCCCAAGACTGCATTAGCTCTTTTGGCAAAAGCAGCATATTGCTGGCTCATGATTTCTAATAAAGAAAGAGGGCTTCTCTGTATGATTAAAGCTTCATGATCCTCAGTCACGTTCCCTTTAGTCACAATTCCTTTTAAACAAGGCAGTTCCGAAGTCTGAGATGGCATTTTCAGAAAGTGTTTTAATCTCTTCATCACCTCTGTTTGTGAATGTTTCCTCAGTTCTTACTTATTTACTGTACTTCAAACGAACAAACAGAACTGGGCGTTGGATTTCAAAAATGATTGTAACATGGACTAAAAATATTTTCCCCCTTTTTCTCCCCAGTCACCTGTGTTTTTTCCTCCAGTTTTGCAAACGAAAGTGATATACATGGTGAAGTTTCCTTATTGCTTTTATCCTGAGATTTCTTGCTTGGATTGTAAGAGCATCATTAGCTGGAGGAGCTGCAGAGCAAACAACCTACAAACGAAACATTGAATATCAAGATCACTTCCCTGATTAATTTCATTGATATTCTCACAATAAACTATTACAACATTAGACAACATTATCAAGGTAAGACAGCCACTCCCCCCTCATCCCTTTCAGTAAATACATTTTTGCTTTTGCCCCAAAATAAACTCAGCCCATTGATTGCAGCATTAGAAAATTGAAAGCTGGAATGTGAAAACCAGAATCTCCTATTTGTATTGCCGCAAGTGCGTGGGTAGTTTTCTGAGTCTCATGACTGAACCATAAACTAACCACCTGTGTTAGATTCACAGTCATGGCTAGCTTGCATTTATTTGTTTATTTGTCTAATATATATCCTTCCTTTGTTATTTTTATAAACAAGATAGCGAACATACCTAATACTCCTTCTTTCTCCTAATTTCTCCACAACAAAACCCTGTGAGGTGAATTGTGCTGAGAGAGCGTGACTGGTCCAAAGTCATCCAAATTGGATGCTTGGAATAGGTTGGGCTTTAAGAACTTTTTAAAAAATCTAGCAAACAGAGATTCAGTCTGATCTCTTTAAAAAAAAATTTCCAGTGTTGGAGCATTCACAACTTCTGGAGGCAAGTTGTTCCACTGATTAATTTTTCTAACTGTCGGGAAATTTCTTAGTTCTAGGTTTCCTCTCCATATAAGAGGTTGTTCCACTTTAAAATGATGCTGCATTTTAAAAGAATTTCAAATATTGGGGAGAAAATTCCAGTGACATATTTTCCTTTCAAGTGCATCAGCATCATAGTTTCTCCTTAAAAATCCATTGTGATTACTATATTTCCTGTTATTTCATCAAATACAAAGAAATCAGTCTGAAAGATGGTTAAACAGATATCAATAGAAAAGCCCCTTTATTTTTTCTTCTGAGAACATTGTCATCAAACATTAGAGAAAGAGTATTTTTCAAATGTTTATTTTAGTCTGCAAAAAATGCAGTCCCCCCTCCCATTTTGCAATTTAATGGTAAAATGCAAAGAAAGCAGAGCCATGATAGAAAAAAGTTAATGTAGCAGGGAAATAAAAAACCCTTGGATATGTTATAGTGTTATAACCAACAAAAAGTTAATTAACAGAAAAAAAGAAAGTTCCATATAATAACTACTGATAGTGATATCATTTCTTACACTTATAAAATCTAGTCTATATAGAAACAAATTACTTTATCTTCTATTTTTTGGAACAGAAAAATATTTTAGAAATAGCTAATAGATTCATATTCTGGATCCATTGCTTAAAAGGGACAGGAAGATTACTTCCAATTACTTAAAATTATCAATTTTGCCATGCCTCAGACCTAATATGGTTTTAGCAATTCATGAAATGAGAAATCCTATGTTTGAAGAATATAGTTTAACATCTCCTTAAGGTCCTTAACTGTAATATTTCTTCCCAAAATCAAAGTGAATTGTAGTGATTTGAAACCAAAACAAGGACTGGACCAGATCATATAAGTTAAAGAACATTTACATTTCTTAAATGTAAACACACATACAAAATATAGTCTCGGTTTAGAAACGGATGGGAAGTTCAAGGAAAGACCATAGCTTTGCTTATGTTGGTGTCTTTATTTATTTAATTCTTTATCACAAAATGTTTATGTTCCTGTGCCAAGAATATTTTAAATATGCTTTTAAAAGAGATACGTGTGAGTACTGAATAAAATCTGTCTTTGTATGGAATTAATACTAAAACTTTAGCACTGCAGTTGTAAAATATCTATCTTCTGCCCCTCTGTCCCTCCACTCCAGAGACAACTCACATGGATGATGGTTGCAAGTTTTCTTATGCCATTTTATGATATTGGCTCAACACAGTTTTTGAATTTGTCTGCATTTATCTTTGCAACTAGCTATGGGCATGCATGAAAAGAGCAAAGGACAATTAAGTACTCCCAATGCATTTAATGCCTTGGGCAACCCAATTCTAAAAAGTTAAGTTGTTGAGCTGACATTATGGTGATTGAATCTATCCTAAATTCAAATCCTTCATAGCCAGAAGGATTGGTTGAAACCATCACTGCATTCCAGGGATTAGAAATTATTTAGGATTACTAAAACTAGGTCTGGTCAATTTTATGTCAACATTTTGCACATCTCCATAGGTTGAATTTATTTATTTGTTTGTTTGTTTATTTATTTATTTATGTTTGTTTGTTTATTTATTAAATTTATATGCCACCCATCTTGTCAAGAGGTGACTCTGAATGGGGATTGAATGCAGTGCTACAGTATTCATCTTTTTTTGGCTTCTTCTCCCCTCTTGCTAGCAGATCTCCCTATTAACCCGGTAGATCTCTTTATTGTCAGTTAGAGTCTGTTGAGGAAACACACTGTTTTTGTATGGCAGTAATAGACTTTAGCTAGAAAAATATTTGTCCCCTTCATCAAAACCCCATCCATTTAGCAAATTTTAGTCAGTATGTGGTCCTATGCAATTTTTCTATTGAAGTCATAAAAGCGTTTTATTTGAGAATGCTTATTGCATTATTGTTGGATATGACCCTATTAATATTATACTTTGGAAGTCCATAGATTAAAAGTATACAATTAACAATGGTATATAATGTTTTTTAACTTTGATCATTTGAAAGAGTAGTCTCTGCCCCCATTTTTTCTTAAGTTTAAATATAGTTTAAATACAAAACACTCCCCTTTTTCTATAATTTATTATAAAGACATTGTTTTTGAATATGTGGACCTTTTAGTAACCAGATCCTTAAAGTCTAAAAAGCCGCTGTTAGTTGGATTAAACTCAGCAGATGGTGATATCTGGTTGACCTTGTCTGATTAGCATAAGGGTGGGAAACCTCTAAAAAAATTCAGGGTTATAGGTTAGACTAAGAAATTAAAAATAGTTCCCAAAAGGCAATGACAATCCACTTCCATTATGCTGCCAAGAAAAAGACATGAAACACCATGTGATAAAATCACTAGGAGTCAAAGGCCACTTGATGGAGACTACTTTTTAGTCACTGTAGATATTTCTGAGCTGTTTACAGTTTACAGTTTACATCTCAAAAGAATTTAGAAGCAAACAAGTCAGGAGTCCTGCCATATTATCTAGCATAGTGTTTTAGCAACTTCACTGACTGGAAGTTCTAGGAGTTGAAGTCCAGATATCTTAAAGTTGCTAAAGCTGAAAAACACTGGTCTAGCATATATAACAAAACAAAGGAAAATGTATGCATGCAACCTTGCCCAATAATACTTTCACATTTGAATAGAATAGAATAGAATAGAATAGAATAGAATAAAAACTTTATTGTCACTTTAAATGTACATTAATCAGCATACATTAAAAAGAAACTTCGTTGCATACCATATATATTCCATGCCATCAAAATATATGACTGGCATATTCAAGGATCTTCTCGGTATGATTGCCCAAGACATAAGTTATTCTGTAGTATGTTATAAAGTATATCACCACATTTGGTACATGTTAAAATACAAACCATGGCATTTATGTTGATGCCAAATCAGTAAATAACTTAGGATAGTGATACAGTATTTAATTCTGAATATGCATTATGATTTAGCACACACTGGGTTTCAACTTACTTATTGTGATATTGAGGATGCATTCTTCTTAAACATATACTTATCTTTAAATTCCTGACTACCCCCTTTGAACGCTGCTTAAATATGCAAACTCATTTGCCATAACCACATCCTCATATTGCTTGCTGGGTTGTAGCCAGAGGATTTGGTGACACGCTGATACTCCTTCAATTGTGTATTAACTTTAATAATACAGACATGTGCATTTGCAAGTGTTCTTGGACTGAGAAGTTTCTCTTGGTTCAGTACAATCAGTGATAATCTCTGCTATTTCTAGCATAAAGTTGGACTGGATGTGGATGCAAACTTTGTGCAACTACCTCAAAAGTAAATTAAGAGCCACCCAAGTGATAAGAAAGTGACTATGTTGACATAATGTTTCACAAAGAGATTGTTATGGGATAGTTGGAGTGCATGCTGCATGTTTAGTTATTAATGCTAACATAGAGATAAGGTATTTGATAAGAATACTGAAATGTGCCTAGGTTGTGTGCACAGAAATGAAGAATGCTATTTAATACCAAGAATATCAGATAGTCATTTTAAAAAGCTCGCTGAAATCATGGAAGGGTGGAAACTGAATGCCAGCAACACTATCACCAACAAAGAGTCAAACAATGGGGCATTGTAGACAAGCTATGCAGTCAAGGTTAACCTATAAAGAAGCCATCAATTAAACTCAGCTATGTTGGATCCCTTCTGGGTTGCCCAACTGATTTGTTCTTTTTAAAGTGTTCATGCACGGGACTAATGTAATATTCACATGGGTAAATTAAATAAACAATTTAAGTTTAGAAATGTTTGCAATATTTCATTTTTTTTGTTATATACCATTTTTCTTTCTAAAACAAAAACTCTGACAGAATGTAAGAGAGTTTTCAACCTGTAAAATGTCGCAATATTTTCAAACATTTCTTATGCTGTCATTTACTCTATTAGCAACAATAGCCCCTAAGCTATTGCCTCTTTTGCCTGCAGGTCATTCTGGCCTATCTTGTCACCGTAGATTTCTCTAGGGGCAGTAATGGCTGTGATCACTTATTTCACAGCCATTTAGATCCGGCATCTTCTGGCAGTCAGCTAAGCATGGAGCAACATGATTTTAGGAGATTCCAAAGGGCTCTGCAAGTCTTAGATAGCTGAAATCCTCCATAGTTGCGATCATCAGGACCAATAGCTGCCTATCAAGTAAACTACAACTTTTCTCCTCTGTTCATTCTACAAATTTTCCTGCAATTCACTCATCATCTTAGCGTCTTTGCACTCCTACCCAGTTGCTGTTGTTTAGCAATTGCTGATTAAGAGTTTAAAAGGTTTCTTAAACTCATATTAACACAATGTTCTTAGGGGATGAAAATGCATGATGCATTCAGGATGGTGAGTCACAAGTTGTGCGCAGGTTTACGAGCTATGACGAGGCATCCATCACCAAAGGAACTTGAAGCGGGACAATTGGCTGTAACGATACACCAGAAATATTGGGGGCTCAGGATTGAGCAATATTTGAATGAAAATAGACCTGGCTATATTAGTCCTTTGAAATTTTTCTATTACAAGATTTGGCTGCCCAAACCTTTACGTAAGCCATCAAAATCTGTTATATATTTTCTTCTTCCAGTTATAACTTTGGAATGAACCATTTGGTGTCATGACAGATTTAATGCTTTTCCCTCACCCTCCACCTTCCTCTGCTCCCCAGTACACTAGTGATTCAATTATTACAATTCCAATATGATCTTCAAGGCTCATACAGTATTGGAGGTTTTCCAGTCCAGAAGTAAGTGGGATTTTTTTGTGCTGAATAGTGATTGTATTGGTTTCAATGATGCACAACAACATGCTGACTTAGTGCCTTGGTGCCAACATAATCGGGAAACCCTTAGAATTAGCTGCCAAATTGTAACATTAAACTAATCAATTAATGACTGCATGTAGCAGTCATATCGGAACAAAACATCAGTGGTTAGCTTTGCAACACAATTGGAAAGCAAATATAATTTCGAGCATATCTTACCAGAATACAAACTGAGGATGCCAGCAAAATTTTCTCTTCTTTAACGACAGGCCAAAGCCTATTTCAATGAAGAGGCTCCACCACTCCAAATTCTTCATCATTCAAACTACAGTAAACAGGTTCCCCAGCGCTTATGCAATCTTCCTGCAACTATCTCAGTTTTTTCTCCCAATCCCACTTCAATATAAGTTGTCTATCTGATGCTTCAGATTGATTTGTCAATGGATCTGAGTTATTTTCCTTCTTCAAAATTAATTTGGATAATTTCTAGGTCAGTAAAAGGAGAATGGGAACAATCTCTCCCATAACTGTTCGAAACAAAGAAAGAAAGAAAGAAAGTGAACCTCATTTTGGCTGTGATCTTTCTACACATATGGACCAAAAAGGAAGTAAGAAATGGAAAATGTTATGGAGTCAAAAAACAACAACAATGCCCTTGTCCTTTGTTTTTCATTTTGTGAATTTGATATAATTTGATATAATATTCAGATAGAAAATTCTGATATGATGAAAGAATGCATATCTTCAGGGTTACCATTTTGGAGGATCTAGCAAAAGCTTTTATTTTTCATTAAATTTCTAGGATGTAGTTTAGTAAGACCAAACTATTTAATTAATAACAATAAACTGTAGCATTAATACATTAATATGCTGCCTTGATGACCTGGAATTAATGGACATATTTTTATGGATGTATATGCATGTGCCTAAGGGTGTTTTTAATAATCTAAATGTCAAGTGTCTGATTAACGAAACACTTAAAAGGACTTTCAGGCATATTTTTCCTAAAAGCATTTATTAAGGTTACAGAGACGTCAGTTCAGCATGGTGGAAATGCTTAGATCTGGCTGCTTCTTTTCCGTTACACATATACATTCTAAGCATTCCCCCCCCTTATTTTGGGGTCATGGTTCACATCTTCCAATTAACTTGGGAGATGTGATTTACTTCCAGTTTCTTTTTCCTGGGCTATCCTTATTCTCCTCCCTTTTTCCCTGTTGCCTGGTTTAACTATAAAAATACCAGACAGTTCTGCATATTGTCAAAGCAAGAATATACAGTATTTGCAGCGTTGACACTAAAGAGCCTTCTATTCTGAATGTGTCCATACTGCTCATTTATTTTAGGAAGTCCCAGAAAGATTATTTTGACCTTTTATTTAGTTCTTATTCTCTAATTGCATTTTGTTATGCTGGTTAAAAGGTTTGTGCAATTTTAAGTTGACATTACAAATATAAATGCAAAACCAGATAACACAAAGCTAGTAAGCCAGTAAAAGCGGACATATTTATCAGTTGAGTTTTCTCCACATTTGATCAGATTTTGCTTGTTTGTGATATATATTGGGTTTTAGCAGATTTGTTACGGAAACTGGCCACAGGACATATTTTCCTTTTAATTCATTTAGGCAGTTTATATGCTGCTGAATTCCAAGATAATTGTGAGTGGCTTCTGTTGAGTAAACCAGAAAGAAAACAACCACTACCACTCCAAATGAATGACATCCACTTTCTTAACCATTGACACAAGAAAAACTGTCTTAATAGCAATCATCTCCTATGGCCAGGAAGGAACACACTATCAGTCCCCAAAATGGTCAGATCACAGCAGAAAGTATGAGACCAGAATCATATATAGATCAAAGTACAAATATGCATCATATGGTCTAATTATGAAGCAATAAAGAGCTGCTGGAGAAAATAGAGATGTAGATAATTAGTAAAAGTGGACTTGAGGGATCAAAACTCATATCTCCGAGACCGCCTT